>NW_028118733.1:0-66000 GCF_965113315.1 Podarcis vaucheri | reverse complement strand
TTTTGAAAAAATCCCTAAGCCCCGGGGTCACAATTTCAGCAAAAATCTGACTTTTGGCAATTCACTCAAAAATGGTGCCAAAAGCTTGAAAATGCTCCGCTGAAAGCTTTGGCGATGGAAACTTAAGGCTTTTTATCACAGGACAAGAAATAAGCCCTCAAAAACTTAACCGGCAGAAAAAATTTTTTGAAAAAATTCCAACGCCCCGGGGTCACAATTTCAGCAAAAATCTGACTTTTGGCAGTTCACTCAAAAATGTTGCCAACCGGTTGCAAATGCTCCCCTGAAAGCTTTGGTGATGGAAACAGAAGGCTTTTTATCACAGGACAAGAAATCAGCCCTAAAAAACGTAACCGGCAGAAAATATTTTTTTGAAAAAATCCCTAAGCCCCGGGGTCACAATTTCAGCAAAAATCTGACTTTTGGCAATTCACTCAAAAATGGTGCCAACCGGTTGCAAATGCTCCCCTGAAAGGTCTGGCACTCGAAACAGAAGGCTTTTTATCACAGGACAAGAAATCAGCCCTCAAAAACTTAACCGGCAGAAAATATTTTTTTGAAAAAATCCCTAAGCCCCGGGGTCACAATTTCAGCAAAAATCTGACTTTTGGCAGTTCACTCAAAAATGGTGCCAATCGTTTGCAAATGCTCCCCTGAAACCTTTGGCGATGGAAACAGAAAGCCTTTCATCACAGGACAAGAAATCAGCCCTCAAAAACTTAACCGGAAGAAAATATTTTTTTGAAAAAATCCCTAAGCCCCAGGGTCACACCCAGGGTCACAATTTCAGCAAAAATCTGACTTTTGGCAGTTCACTCAAAAATGGTGCCAACCGGTTGCAAATGCTCCCCTGAAAGCTTTGGTGATGGAAACAGAAGGCTTTTTATCACAGGACAAGAAATCAGCCCTCAAAAACTTAACCGGCAGAAATATTTTTTTGAAAAAATCCCTAAGCCTCGGGGTCACAATTTCATCAAAAATCTGACTTTTGGCAGTTCACTCAAAAATGGTGCCAACTGGTTGCAAATGCTCCCCTGAAAGCTTTGGTGATGGAAAACAGAAGGCTTTTTATCACAGGACAACAAATCAGCCTCAAAAACTTAACCGGCAGAAGATATTTTTTGAAAAAATCCCTAAGCCCCGGGGTCACAATTTCAGCAAAAATCTGACTTTTGGCAATTCACTCAAAAATGGTGCCAAAAGCTTGAAAATGCTCCCCTGAAAGGTCTGGCACTCGAAACAGAAGGCTTTTTATCACAGGACAAGAAATCAGCCCTCAAAAACTTAACCGGCAGAAAATATTTTTTGAAAAAATCCCTAAGCCCCGGGGTCACAATTTCATCAAAAATCTGACCTTTTGGCAATTCACTCAAAAACGGTGCCAAAAGCTTGAAAATGCTCCGCTGAAAGCTTTGGCGATGGAAACAGAAGGCTTTTTATCACAGGACAAGAAATCAGCCCTCAAAAACTTAACCGGCAGAAAATATTTTTTTGAAAAATCCCTAAGCCCCGGGGTCACAATTTCAGCAAAAATCTGACTTTTGGCAATTCACTCAAAAATGGTGCCAAAAGCTTGAAAATGCTCCCCTGAAAGGTCTGGCACGAGAAGGCTTTTTATCACAGGACAAGAAATCAGCCCTCAAAAACCTAACCGGCAGAAAATATTTTTTTGAAAAAATCCCTAAGCCCCGGGGTCACAATTTCAGCAAAAATCTGACTTTTGGCAATTCACTCAAAAATGGTGCCAAAAGCTTGAAAATGCTCCCCTGAAAGGTCTGGCACTCGAAACAGAAGGCTTTTTATCACAGGACAAGAAATAAGCCCTCAAAAACTTAACCGGCAGAAAATATTTTTTGAAAAAATCCCTAAGCCCCGGGGTCACAATTTCATCAAAAATCTGACTTTTGGCAATTCACTCAAAAACGGTGCCAAAAGCTTGAAAATGCTCCGCTGAAAGCTTTGGCGATGGAAACAGAAGGCTTTTTATCACAGGACAAGAAATCAGCCCTCAAAAACTTAACCGGCAGAAAATATTTTTTGAAAAAATCCCTAAGCCCCGGGGTCACAATTTCTGCAAAAAACTGACTTTTGGCAATTCACTCAAAAATGGTGCCAAAAGCTTGAAAATGCTCCCCTGAAAGGTCTGGCACTCGAAACAGAAGGCTTTTTATCACAGGACAAGAAATCAGCCCTCAAAAACCTAACCGGCAGAAAATATTTTTTTGAAAAAATCCCTAAGCCCCGGGGTCACAATTTCAGCAAAAATCTGACTTTTGGCAATTCACTCAAAAATGGTGCCAACCGGTTGCAAATGCTCCCCTGAAAGGTTTGGCACTCGAAACAGAAGGCTTTTTATCACAGGACAAGAATCAGCCCTCAAAAACTTAACCGGCAGAAAATATTTTTTTTGAAAAAATCCCTAAGCCCCGGGGTCACAATTTCTGTAAAAATCTGACTTTTGGCAGTTCACTCAAAATGGTGCCAACCGGTTGCAAAAGCTCCCCTGAAAGCTTTGGCGATGGAAACAGAAGGCTTTTTATCACAGGACAAGAAATCAGCCCTCAAAAACTTAACCGGCAGAAAATATTTTTTTGAAAAATCCCTAAGCCCCGGGGTCACAATTTCAGCAAAAATCTGACTTTTGGCAATTCACTCAAAAATGGTGCCAAAAGCTTGAAAATGCTCCGCTGAAAGCTTTGGCGATGGAAACTTAAGGCTTTTTATCACAGGACAAGAAATAAGCCCTCAAAAACTTAACCGGCAGAAAAAATTTTTTGAAAAAATTCCAACGCCCCGGGGTCACAATTTCAGCAAAATCTGACTTTTGGCAGTTCACTCAAAAATGTTGCCAACCGGTTGCAAATGCTCCCCTGAAAGCTTTGGTGATGGAAACAGAAGGCTTTTTATCACAGGACAAGAAATCAGCCCTAAAAAACGTAACCGGCAGAAAATATTTTTTTGAAAAAATCCCTAAGCCCCGGGGTCACAATTTCAGCAAAAATCTGACTTTTGGCAATTCACTCAAAAATGGTGCCAACCGGTTGCAAATGCTCCCCTGAAAGGTCTGGCACTCGAAACAGAAGGCTTTTTATCACAGGACAAGAAATCAGCCCTCAAAAACTTAACCGGCAGAAAATATTTTTTTGAAAAAATCCCTAAGTCCCGGGGTCACAATTTCAGCAAAAATCTGACTTTTGGCAGTTCACTCAAAAATGGTGCCAATCGTTTGCAAATGCTCCCCTGAAACCTTTGGCGATGGAAACAGAAAGCCTTTCATCACAGGACAAGAAATCAGCCCTCAAAAACTTAACCGGAAGAAAATATTTTTTTGAAAAAATCCCTAAGCCCCAGGGTCACAATTTCAGCAAAAATCTGACTTTTGGCAGTTCACTCAAAAATGGTGCCAACCGGTTGCAAATGCTCCCCTGAAAGCTTTGGTGATGGAAACAGAAGGCTTTTTATCACAGGACAAGAAATCAGCCCTCAAAAACTTAACCGGCAGAAAATATTTTTTTGAAAAAATCCCTAAGCCTCGGGGTCACAATTTCATCAAAAATCTGACTTTTGGCAGTTCACTCAAAAATGGTGCCAACTGGTTGCAAATGCTCCCCTGAAAGCTTTGGTGATGGAAACAGAAGGCTTTTTATCACAGGACAACAAATCAGCCCTCAAAAACTTAACCGGCAGAAGATATTTTTTTGAAAAAATCCCTAAGCCCCGGGGTCACAATTTCAGCAAAAATCTGACTTTTGGCAATTCACTCAAAAATGGTGCCAAAAGCTTGAAAATGCTCCCCTGAAAGGTCTGGCACTCGAAACAGAAGGCTTTTTATCACAGGACAAGAAATCAGCCCTCAAAAACTTAACCGGCAGAAAATATTTTTTGAAAAAATCCCTAAGCCCCGGGGTCACAATTTCATCAAAAATCTGACTTTTGGCAATTCACTCAAAAACGGTGCCAAAAGCTTGAAAATGCTCCGCTGAAAGCTTTGGCGATGGAAACAGAAGGCTTTTTATCACAGGACAAGAAATCAGCCCTCAAAAACTTAACCGGCAGAAAATATTTTTTTGAAAAAATCCCTAAGCCCCGGGGTCACAATTTCAGCAAAAATCTGACTTTTGGCAATTCACTCAAAAATGGTGCCAAAAGCTTGAAAATGCTCCCCTGAAAGGTCTGGCACTCGAAAGAGAAGGCTTTTTATCACAGGACAAGAAATCAGCCCTCAAAAACCTAACCGGCAGAAAATATTTTTTTGAAAAAATCCCTAAGCCCCGGGGTCACAATTTCAGCAAAAATCTGACTTTTGGCAATTCACTCAAAAATGGTGCCAACCAGTTGCAAATGCTCCCCTGAAAGGTTTGGCACTCGAAACAGAAGGCTTTTTATCACAGGACAAGAAATCAGCCCTCAAAAACTTAACCGGCAGAAAATATTTTTTTGAAAAAATCCCTAAGCCCCGGGGTCACAATTTCAGCAAAAATCTGACTTTTGGCAGTTCACTCAAAAATGGTGCCAACCGGTTGCAAATGCTCCCCTGAAAGGTTTGGCACTCAAAACAGAAGGCTTTTTATCACAGGACAAGAAATAAGCCCTCAAAAACTTAACCGGAAGAAAATATTTTTTTGAAAAAATCCCTAAGCCCCGGGGTCACAATTTCAGCAAAAATCTGACTTTTGGCAATTCATTTAAAAAAGGTTCCAACCGGTTGCAAATGCTACCCTGAAAGCTTTGGTGATGGAAACAGAAGGCTTTTTATCACAGGACAAGAAATAAGCCCTCAAAAACTTAACCGGCAGAAAATATTTTTTTGAAAAAATCCCTAAGCCCCGGGGTCACAATTTCATCAAAAATCTGACTTTTGGCAGTTCACTCAAAAATGGTGCCAACTGGTTGCAAATGCTCCCCTGAAAGCTTTGGTGATGGAAACAGAAGGCTTTTTATCACAGGACAACAAATCAGCCCTCAAAAACTTAACCGGCAGAAGATATTTTTTTGAAAAAATCCCTAAGCCCCGGGGTCACAATTTCAGCAAAAATCTGACTTTTGGCAATTCACTCAAAAATGGTGCCAAAAGCTTGAAAATGCTCCCCTGAAAGGTCTGGCACTCGAAACAGAAGGCTTTTTATCACAGGACAAGAAATCAGCCCTCAAAAACTTAACCGGCAGAAAATATTTTTTGAAAAAATCCCTAAGCCCCGGGGTCACAATTTCATCAAAAATCTGACTTTTGGCAATTCACTCAAAAACGGTGCCAAAAGCTTGAAAATGCTCCGCTGAAAGCTGTGGCGATGGAAACAGAAGGCTTTTTATCACAGGACAAGAAATCAGCCGTCAAAAACTTAACCAGCAGAAAATATTTTTTTGAAAAAATCCCTAAGCCCCGGGGTCACAATTTCAGCAAAAATCTGACTTTTGGCAATTCACTCAAAAATGGTGCCAAAAGCTTGAAAATGCTCCGCTGAAAGCTTTGGCGATGGAAACTGAAGGCTTTTTATCACAGGACAAGAAATAAGCCCTCAAAAACTTAACCGGCAGAAAATATTTTTTTGAAAAAATCCCAAAACCCCGGGGTCACAATTTCAGCAAAAATCTGACTTTTGGCAGTTCACTCAAAAATGCTGCCAACCGGTTGCAAATGCTCCCCTGAAAGCTTTGGTGATGGAAACAGAAGGCTTTTTATCACAGGACAAGAAATCAGCCCTCAAAAACGTAACCGGCAGAAAATATTTTTTTGAAAAAATCCCAAAGCCCCGGGGTCACAATTTCAGCAAAAATCTGACTTTTGGCAGTTCACTCAAAAATGCTGCCAACCGGTTGCAAATGCTCCCCTGAAAGCTTTGGTGATGGAAGCAGAAGGCTTTTTATCACAGGACAAGAAATCAGCCCTCAAAAACGTAACCGGCAGAAAATATTTTTTTGAAAAAATCCCTAAGCCCCGGGGTCACAATTTGAGCAAAAATCTGACTTTTGGCAGTTCACTCAAAAATGGTGCCAACCGGTTGCAAATGCTCCCCTGAAAGCTTTGGTGATGGAAACAGAAGGCTTTTTATCACAGGACAAGAAATCAGCCCTCAAAAACGTAACCGGCAGAAAATATTTTTTTGAAAAAATCCCTAAGCCCCGGGGTCACAATTTCAGCAAAAATCTGACTTTTGGCAATTCACTCAAAAATGGTGCCAACCGGTTGCAAATGCTCCCCTGAAAGGTTTGGCACTCGAAACAGAAGGCTTTTTATCACAGGACAAGAAATCAGCCCTCAAAAACTTAACTGGCAGAAAATATTTTTTTGAAAAAATCCCTAAGCCCCGGGGTCACAATTTCAGCAAAAATCTGACTTTTGGCAATTCACTCAAAAATGGTGCCAAAAGCTTGAAAATGCTCCGCTGAAAGCTTTGGCGATGGAAACTGAAGGCTTTTTATCACAGGACAAGAAATCAGCCCTCAAAAACTTAACCGGCAGAAAATATTTTTTTGAAAAAATCCCAAAGCCCCGGGGTCACAATTTCAGCAAAAATCTGACTTTTGGCAGTTCACTCAAAAATGGTGCCAACCGGTTGCAAATGCTCCCCTGAAAGCTTTGGTGATGGAAACAGAAGGCTTTTTATCACAGGACAAGAAATCAGCCCTCAAAAACTTAACCGGCAGAAAATATTTTTTTGAAAAAATCCCTAAGCCCCGGGGTCACAATTTCAGCAAAAATCTGACTTTTGGCAGTTCACTCAAAAATGGTGCCAACCGGTTGCAAATGCTCCCCTGAAAGCTTTGGTGATGGAAACAGAAGGCTTTTTATCACAGGACAAGAAATCAGCCCTCAAAAACGTAACCGGCAGAAAATATTTTTTTGAAAAAATCCCTAAGCCCCGGGGTCACAATTTCAGCAAAAATCTGACTTTTGGCAATTCACTCAAAAATGGTGCCAAAAGCTTGAAAATGCTCCCCTGAAAGGTCTGGCACTCGAAACAGAAGGCTTTTTATCACAGGACAAGAAATCAGCCCTCAAAAACTTAACCGGCAGAAAATATTTTTTTGAAAAAATCCCAAAGCCCCGGGGTCACAATTTCAGCAAAAATCTGACTTTCGGCAATTCACTTAAAAATGGTGCCAACCGGTTGCAAATGCTCCCTTGAAAGCTTTGGCGATGGAAACAGAAGGCTTTTTATCACAGGACAAGAAATCAGCCCTCAAAAACTTAACCGGCAGAAAATATTTTTTTGAAAAAATCCCTAAGCCCCGGGGTCACAATTTCAGCAAAAATCTGACTTTTGGCAGTTCACTCAAAAATGGTACCAAAAGCTTGAAAATGCTCCCCTGAAAGGTCTGGCACTCGAAACAGAAGGCTTTTTATCACAGGACAAGAAATCATCCCTCAAAAACTTAACCGGCAGAAAATATTTTTTTGAAAAAATCCCTAAGCCCCGGGGTCACAATTTCAGCAAAAATCTGACTTTTGGCAGTTCACTCAAAAATGGTGCCAACCGGTTGCAAATGCTCCCCTGAAAGTTTGGCACTCGAAACAGAAGGCTTTTTATCACAGGACAAGAAATCAGCCCTCAAAAACTTAACCGGCAGAAAATATTTTTTTGAAAAAATCCCTAAGCCCCGGGCTCACAATTTCAGCAAAAATCTGACTTTTGGCAGTTCACTCAAAAATGGTGCCAACCGGTTGAAATGCTCCCCTGAAAGCTTTGGCGATAGAAACAGAAGGCTTTTATCACAGGACAAGAAATCAGCCCTCAAAAACTTAACCGGCAGAAAATATTTTTTTGAAAAAATCCCTAAGCCCCGGGGTCAGAATTTCAGCAAAAATCTGACTTTTGGCAGTTCACTCAAAAATGGTACCAAAAGCTTGAAAATGCTCCCCTGAAAGGTCTGGCACTCGAAACAGAAGGCTTTTTATCACAGGACAAGAAATCATCCCTCAAAAACTTAACCGGCAGAAAATATTTTTTTGAAAAAATCCCTAAGCCCCGGGGTCACAATTTCAGCAAAAATCTGACTTTTGGCAGTTCACTCAAAAATGGTGCCAACCGGTTGCAAATGCTCCCCTGAAAGTTTGGCACTCGAAACAGAAGGCTTTTTATCACAGGACAAGAAATCAGCCCTCAAAAACTTAACCGGCAGAAAATATTTTTTTGAAAAAATCCCTAAGCCCCGGGCTCACAATTTCAGCAAAAATCTGACTTTTGGCAGTTCACTCAAAAATGGTGCCAACCGGTTGAAATGCTCCCCTGAAAGCTTTGGCGATAGAAACAGAAGGCTTTTATCACAGGACAAGAAATCAGCCCTCAAAAACTTAACCGGCAGAAAATATTTTTTTGAAAAAATCCCAAAGCCCCGGGGTCACAATTTCAGCAAAAATCTGACTTTTGGCAGTTCACTCAAAAATGGTGCCAACCGGTTGCAAATGCTCCCCTGAAAGCTTTGGTGATGGAAACAGAAGGCTTTTTATCACAGGACAAGAAATCATCCCTCAAAAACTTAACCGGCAGAAAATATTTTTTTGAAAAAATCCCTAAGCCCCGGGGTCACAATTTCAGCAAAAATCTGACTTTTGGCAGTTCACTCAAAAATGGTGCCAACCGGTTGCAAATGCTCCCCTGAAAGTTTGGCACTCGAAACAGAAGGCTTTTTATCACAGGACAAGAAATCAGCCCTCAAAAACTTAACCGGCAGAAAATATTTTTTTGAAAAAATCCCTAAGCCCCGGGCTCACAATTTCAGCAAAAATCTGACTTTTGGCAGTTCACTCAAAAATGGTGCCAACCGGTTGAAATGCTCCCCTGAAAGCTTTGGCGATAGAAACAGAAGGCTTTTATCACAGGACAAGTAATCAGCCCTCAAAAACTTAACCGGCAGAAAATATTTTTTTGAAAAAATCCCTAAGCCCCGGGGTTACAATTTCAGCAAAAATCTGACTTTTGGCAATTCACTCAAAAATGGTGCCAACCAGTTGCAAATGCTCCGCTGAAAGCTTTGGCGATGGAAACAGAAGGCTTTTTATCACAGGACAAGAAATCAGCCCTCAAAAACTTAACCGGCAGAAAATATTTTTTTGAAAAAATCCCTAAGCCCCGGGGTCACAATTTCAGCAAAAATCTGACTTTTGGCAATTCATTTAAAAAAGGTGCCAACCGGTTGCAAATGCTCCCCTGAAAGCTTTGGTGATGGAAACAGACGGCTTTTTTATCACAGGACAAGAAATAAGCCCTCAAAAACGTAACCGGCAGAAAATATTTTTTTGAAAAAATCCCTAAGCCCCGGGGTCACAATTTCAGCAAAAATCTGACTTTTGGCAGTTCACTCAGAAATGGTGCCAACCGGTTGCAAATGCTCCCCTGAAAGGTTTGGCACTCAAAACAGAAGGCTTTTTATCACAGGACAAGAAATCAGCCCTCAAAAACTTAACCGGCAGAAAATATTTTTTTGAAAAAATCCCTAAGCCCCGGGGTCACAATTTCAGCAAAAATCTGACTTTTGGCAATTCACTCAAAAATGGTGCCAACCGGTTGCAAATGCTCCCCTGAAAGGTTTGGCACTCGAAACAGAAGGCTTTTTATCACAGGACAAGAAATCAGCCCTCAAAAACTTAACCTGCAGAAAATATTTTTTTGAAAAAATCCCTAAGCCCCGGGGTCACAATTTCAGGAAAAATTCTGACTTTTGGCAGTTCACTCAAAAATGGTGCCAACCGGTTGAAATGCTCCCCTGAAAGCTTTGGCGATAGAAACAGAAGGCTTTTATCACAGGACAAGAAATCAGCCCTCAAAAACTTAACCGGCAGAAAATATTTTTTTGAAAAAATCCCTAAGCCCCGGGGTTACAATTTCAGCAAAAATCTGACTTTTGGCAATTCACTCAAAAATGGTGCCAACCAGTTGCAAATGCTCCGCTGAAAGCTTTGGCGATGGAAACAGAAGGCTTTTTATCACAGGACAAGAAATCAGCCCTCAAAAACTTAACCGGCAGAAAATATTTTTTTGAAAAAATCCCTAAGCCCCGGGGTCACAATTTCAGCAAAAATCTGACTTTTGGCAATTCATTTAAAAAAGGTGCCAACCGGTTGCAAATGCTCCCCTGAAAGCTTTGGTGATGGAAACAGACGGCTTTTTTATCACAGGACAAGAAATAAGCCCTCAAAAACGTAACCGGCAGAAAATATTTTTTTGAAAAAATCCCTAAGCCCCGGGGTCACAATTTCAGCAAAAATCTGACTTTTGGCAGTTCACTCAGAAATGGTGCCAACCGGTTGCAAATGCTCCCCTGAAAGGTTTGGCACTCAAAACAGAAGGCTTTTTATCACAGGACAAGAAATCAGCCCTCAAAAACTTAACCGGCAGAAAATATTTTTTTGAAAAAATCCCTAAGCCCCGGGGTCACAATTTCAGCAAAAATCTGACTTTTGGCAATTCACTCAAAAATGGTGCCAACCGGTTGCAAATGCTCCCCTGAAAGGTTTGGCACTCGAAACAGAAGGCTTTTTATCACAGGACAAGAAATCAGCCCTCAAAAACTTAACCTGCAGAAAATATTTTTTTGAAAAAATCCCTAAGCCCCGGGGTCACAATTTCAGGAAAAATTCTGACTTTTGGCAGTTCACTCAAAAATGGTGCCAACCGGTTGCAAATGCTCCCCTGAAAGGTTTGGCACTCGAAACAGAAGGCTTTTTATCACAGGACAAGAAATCAGCCCTCAAAAACTTAACCGGCAGAAAATATTTTTTTGAAAAAATCCCTAAGCCCCGGGGTCACAATTTCAGCAAAAATCTGACTTTTGGCAATTCACTCAAAAATGGTGCCAACCGGTTGCACATGCTCCCCTGAAAGTTTGGCACTGGAAACAGAAGGCTTTTTATCACAGGACAAGAAATCAGCCCTCAAAAACTTAACCGGCAGAAAATATTTTTTTGAAAAAATCCCTAAGCCCCGGGGTCACAATTTCAGCAAAAATCTGACTTTTGGCAATTCACTCAAAAATGGTGCCAAAAGCTTGAAAATGCTCCCCTGAAAGGTCTGGCACTCGAAACAGAAGGCTTTTTATCACAGGACAAGAAATCAGCCCTCAAAAACTTAACCGGCAGAAAATATTTTTTTGAAAAAATCCCAAAGCCCCAGGGTCACAATTTCAGCAAAAATCTGACTTTTGGCAGTTCACTCAAAAATGGTGCCAACCGGTTGCAAATGCTCCCCTGAAAGTTTGGCACTCGGAACAGAAGGCTTTTTTATCACATGGACAAGAAATCAGCCCTCAAAAACTTAACCGGCAGAAAATATTTTTTTGAAAAAATCCCTAAGCCCCGGGGTCACAATTTCAGCAAAAATCTGACTTTTGGCAGTTCACTCAAAAATGGTGCCAACCGGTTGCAAATGCTCCCCTGAAAGCTGTGGCGATGGAAACAGAAGGCTTTTTATCACAGGACAAGAAATCATCCCTCAAAAACTTAACCGGCAGAAAATATTTTTTTGAAAAAATCCCTAAGCCCCGGGGTCACAATTTCAGCAAAAATCTGACTTTTGGCAATTCATTTAAAAAAGGTGCCAACCGGTTGCAAATGCTCCCCTTAAAGGTTTGGCACTCGAAACAGAAGGCTTTTTATCACAGGACAAGAAATCAGCCCTCAAAAACTTAACCTGCAGAAAATATTTTTTTGAAAAAATCCCTAAGCCCCGGGGTCACAATTTCAGGAAAAATTCTGACTTTTGGCAGTTCACTCAAAAATGGTGCCAACCGGTTGCAAATGCTCCCCTGAAAGGTTTGGCACTCGAAACAGAAGGCTTTTTATCACAGGACAAGAAATCAGCCCTCAAAAACTTAACCGGCAGAAAATATTTTTTTGAAAAAATCCCTAAGCCCCGGGGTCACAATTTCAGCAAAAATCTGACTTTTGGCAATTCACTCAAAAATGGTGCCAACCGGTTGCACATGCTCCCCTGAAAGTTTGGCACTGGAAACAGAAGGCTTTTTATCACAAGACAAGAAATCAGCCCTCAAAAACTTAACCGGCAGAAAATATTTTTTTGAAAAAATCCCTAAGCCCCGGGGTCACAATTTCAGCAAAAATCTGACTTTTGGCAATTCACTCAAAAATGGTGCCAAAAGCTTGAAAATGCTCCCCTGAAAGGTCTGGCACTCGAAACAGAAGGCTTTTTATCACAGGACAAGAAATCAGCCCTCAAAAACTTAACCGGCAGAAAATATTTTTTTGAAAAAATCCCAAAGCCCCAGGGTCACAATTTCAGCAAAAATCTGACTTTTGGCAGTTCACTCAAAAATGGTGCCAACCGGTTGCAAATGCTCCCCTGAAAGTTTGGCACTCGGAACAGAAGGCTTTTTTATCACATGGACAAGAAATCAGCCCTCAAAAACTTAACCGGCAGAAAATATTTTTTTGAAAAAATCCCTAAGCCCCGGGGTCACAATTTCAGCAAAAATCTGACTTTTGGCAGTTCACTCAAAAATGGTGCCAACCGGTTGCAAATGCTCCCCTGAAAGCTGTGGCGATGGAAACAGAAGGCTTTTTATCACAGGACAAGAAATCATCCCTCAAAAACTTAACCGGCAGAAAATATTTTTTTGAAAAAATCCCTAAGCCCCGGGGTCACAATTTCAGCAAAAATCTGACTTTTGGCAATTCATTTAAAAAAGGTGCCAACCGGTTGCAAATGCTCCCCTGAAAGCTTTGGTGATGGAAACAGAAGGCTTTTTATCACAGGACAAGAAATAAGCCCTGAAAAACTTAACCGGCAGAAAATATTTTTTTGAAAAAATCCCTAAGCCCCGGGGTCACAATTTCAGCAAAAATCTGACTTTTGGCAGTTCACTCAAAAATGGTGCCAACCGGTTGCAAATGCTCCCCTGAAAGCTTTGGTGATGGAAACAGAAGGCTTTTTATCACAGGACAACAAATCAGCCCTCAAAAACTTAACCGGCAGAAAATATTTTTTTGAAAAAACCCCTAAGCCCCGGGGTCACAATTTCAGCAAAAATCTGACTTTTGGCAATTCACTCAAAAATGGTGCCAAAAGCTTGAAAATGCTCCCCTGAAAGGTCTGGCAATCGAAACAGAAGGCTTTTTATCACAGGACAAGAAATCAGCCCTCAAAAACTTAACCGGCAGAAAATATTTTTTGAAAAAATCCCTAAGCCCGGGGGTCACAATTTCATCAAAAATCTGACTTTTGGCAATTCACTCAAAAACGGTGCCAAAAGCTTGAAAATGCTCCGCTGAAAGCTTTGGCGATGGAAACAGAAGGCTTTTTATCACAGGACAAGAAATCAGCCCTCAAAAACTTAACCGGCAGAAAATATTTTTTTGAAAAAATCCCTAAGCCCCGGGGTCACAATTTCAGCAAAAATCTGACTTTTGGCAATTCACTCAAAAATGGTGCCAAAAGCTTGAAAATGCTCCCCTGAAAGGTCTGGCACTCGAAACAGAAGGCTTTTTATCACAGGACAAGAAATCAGCCCTCAAAAACTTAACCGGCAGAAAATATTTTTTTGAAAAAATCCCAAAGCCCCAGGGTCACAATTTCAGCAAAAATCTGACTTTTGGCAGTTCACTCAAAATTGGTGCCAACCGGTTGCAAATGCTCCCCTGAAAGTTTGGCACTCGGAACAGAAGGCTTTTTTATCACATGGACAAGAAATCAGCCCTCAAAAACTTAACCGGCAGAAAATATTTTTTTGAAAAAATCCCTAAGCCCCGGGGTCACAATTTCAGCAAAAATCTGACTTTTGGCAGTTCACTCAAAAATGGTGCCAACCGGTTGCAAATGCTCCCCTGAAAGCTGTGGCGATGGAAACAGAAGGCTTTTTATCACAGGACAAGAAATCATCCCTCAAAAACTTAACCGGCAGAAAATATTTTTTTGAAAAAATCCCTAAGCCCCGGGGTCACAATTTCAGCAAAAATCTGACTTTTGGCAATTCATTTAAAAAAGGTGCCAACCGGTTGCAAATGCTCCCCTGAAAGCTTTGGTGATGGAAACAGAAGGCTTTTTATCACAGGACAAGAAATAAGCCCTGAAAAACTTAACCGGCAGAAAATATTTTTTTGAAAAAATCCCTAAGCCCCGGGGTCACAATTTCAGCAAAAATCTGACTTTTGGCAGTTCACTCAAAAATGGTGCCAACTGGTTGCAAATGCTCCCCTGAAAGCTTTGGTGATGGAAACAGAAGGCTTTTTATCACAGGACAACAAATCAGCCCTCAAAAACTTAACCGGCAGAAAATATTTTTTTGAAAAAACCCCTAAGCCCCGGGGTCACAATTTCAGCAAAAATCTGACTTTTGGCAATTCACTCAAAAATGGTGCCAAAAGCTTGAAAATACTCCCCTGAAAGGTCTGGCAATCGAAACAGAAGGCTTTTTATCACAGGACAAGAAATCAGCCCTCAAAAACTTAACCGGCAGAAAATATTTTTTGAAAAAATCCCTAAGCCCGGGGGTCACAATTTCATCAAAAATCTGACTTTTGGCAATTCACTCAAAAACGGTGCCAAAAGCTTGAAAATGCTCCGCTGAAAGCTTTGGCGATGGAAACAGAAGGCTTTTTATCACAGGACAAGAAATCAGCCCTCAAAAACTTAACCGGCAGAAAATATTTTTTTGGAAAAATCCCTAAGCCCCGGGGTCACAATTTCAGCAAAAATCTGACTTTTGGCAATTCACTCAAAAATGGTGCCAAAAGCTTGAAAATGCTCCCCTGAAAGGTCTGGCACTCGAAACAGAAGGCTTTTTATCACTACAAGAAATCAGACCTCAAAAACTTAACCGGCAGAAAATATTTTTTTAAAAAATCCCAAAGCCCCGGGGTCACAATTTCAGCAAAAATCTGAGTTTCGGCAATTGACTTAAAAATGGTGCCAACCGGTTGCAAATGCTCCCCTGAAAGTTTGGCACTCGAAACAGAAGGCTTTTTTATCACATGGACAAGAAATCAGCCCTCGAAAACTTAACCGGCAGAAAATATTTTTTTGAAAAAATCCCTAAGCCCCGGGGTCACAATTTCAGCAAAAATCTGACTTTTGGCAGTTCACTCAAAAATGGTGCCAACCGGTTGCAAATGCTCCCCTGAAAGCTTTGGTGATGGAAACAGAAGGCTTTTTATCACAGGACAAGAAATCAGCCCTCAAAAACTTAACCGGCAGAAAATATTTTTTTGAAAAAATCCCTAAGCCCCGGGGTCACAATTTCAGCAAAAATCTGACTTTTGGCAGTTCACTCAAAAATGGTGCCAACCGGTTGCAAATGCTCCCCTGAAAGTTTGGCACTCGAAACAGAAGGCTTTTTATCACAGGACAAGAAATCAGATCTCAAAAACTTAACCGGCAGAAAATATTTTTTTGAAAAAATCCCTAAGCCCCGGGGTCACAATTTCAGCAAAAATCTGACTTTTGGCAATTCACTCAAAAATGGTGCCAAAAGCTTGAAAATGCTCCCCTGAAAGGTCTGGCAATCGAAACAGAAGGCTTTTTATCACAGGACAAGAAATCAGCCCTCAAAAACTTAACCGGCAGAAAATATTTTTTTGAAAAAATCCCTAAGCCCCGGGGTCACAATTTCAGCAAAAATCTGACTTTTGGCAGTTCACTCAAAAATGGTGCCAACCGGTTGCAAATGCTCCCCTGAAAGCTTTGGTGATGGAAACAGAAGGCTTTTTATCACAGGACAAGAAATCAGCCCTCAAAAACGTAACCGGCAGAAAATATTTTTTTGAAAAAATCCCTAAGCCCCGGGGTCACAATTTCAGCAAAAATCTGACTTTTGGCAGCTCACTCAAAAATGGTGCCAACCGGTTGCAAATGCTCCCCTGAAAGCTTTGGTGATGGAAACAGAAGGCTTTTTATCACAGGACAAGAAATCAGCCCTCAAAAACGTAACCGGCAGAAAATATTTTTTGAAAAAATCCCTAAGCCCCGGGGTCACAATTTCAGCAAAAATCTGACTTTTGGCAGTTCACTCAAAAATGGTGCCAACCGGTTGCAAATGCTCCCCTGAAAGGTTTGGCACTCAAAACAGAAGGCTTTTTATCACAGGACAAGAAATCAGCCCTCAAAAACTTAACCGGCAGAAAATATTTTTTTGAAAAAATCCCTAAGCCCCGGGGTCACAATTTCAGCAAAAATCTGACTTTTGGCAATTCATTTAAAAAAGGTGCCAACCGGTTGCAAATGCTCCCCTGAAAGCTTTGGTAATGGAAACAGAAGGCTTTTTTATCACAGGACAAGAAATAAGCCCCCAAAAACTTAACCGGCAGAAAATATTTTTTTGAAAAAATCCCAAAGCCCCAGGGTCACAATTTCAGCAAAAATCTGACTTTTGGCAGCTGACTCAAAAATGGTGCCAACCGGTTGCAAATGCTCCCCTGAAAGGTTTGGCACTCAAAACAGAAGGCTTTTTATCACAGGACAAGAAATCAGCCCTCAAAAACTTAACCGGCAGAAAATATTTTTTTGAAAAAATCCCTAAGCCCCGGGGTCACAATTTCAGCAAAAATATGACTTTTGGCAATTCATTTAAAAAAGGTGCCAACCGGTTGCAAATGCTACCCTGAAAGCTTTGGTGATGGAAACAGAAGGCTTTTTATCACAGGACAAGAAATAAGCCCTCAAAAACTTAACCGGCAGAAAATATTTTTTTGAAAAAATCCCTAAGCCCTGGGGTCACAATTTCAGCAAAAATCTGACTTTTGGCAGTTCACTCAAAAATGGTGCCAACTGATTGCAAATGCTCCCCTGAATGCTTTGGTGATGGAAACAGAAGGCTTTTTATCACAGGACAACAAATCAGCCCTCAAAAACTTAACCGGCAGAAAATATTTTTTTGAAAAAATCCCTAAGCCCCGGGGTCACAATTTCAGCAAAAATCTGACTTTTGGCAATTCACTCAAAAATGGTGCCAAAAGCTTGAAAATGCTCCCCTGAAAGGTCTGGCACTCGAAACAGAAGGCTTTTTATCACAGGACAAGAAATCAGCCCTCAAAAACTTAACCGGCAGAAAATATTTTTTGGAAAAAATCCCTAAGCCCCGGGGTCACAATTTCATCAAAAATCTGACTTTTGGCAATTCACTCAAAAACGGTGCCAAAAGCTTGAAAATGCTCCGCTGAAAGCTTTGGCAATGGAAACAGAAGGCTTTTTATCACAGGACAAGAAATCAGCCCTCAAAAACTTAACCGGCAGAAAATATTTTTTTGAAAAAATCCCTAAGCCCCGGGGTCACAATTTCAGCAAAAATCTGACTTTTGGCAATTCACTCAAAAATGGTGCCAAAAGCTTGAAAATGCTCCCCTGAAAGGTCTGGCACTCGAAACAGAAGGCTTTTTATCACAGGACAAGAAATCAGCCCTCAAAAACTTAACCGGCAGAAAATATTTTTTTGAAAAAATCCCTAAGCCCCGGGGTCACAATTTCAGCAAAAATCTGACTTTTGGCAATTCACTCAAAAATGGTGCCAACCGGTTGCAAATGCTCCCCTGAAAGGTTTGGCACTCGAAACAGAAGGCTTTTTATCACAGGACAAGAAATCAGCCCTCAAAAACTTAACCGGCAGAAAATATTTTTTTGAAAAAATCCCTAAGCCCCGGGGTCACAATTTCAGTAAAAATCTGACTTTTGGCAGCTCACTCAAAAATGGTGCCAACCGGTTGCAAATGCTCCCCTGAAAGCTTTGGTGATGGAAACAGAAGGCTTTTTATCACAGGACAAGAAATCAGCCCTCAAAAACGTAACCGGCAGAAAATATTTTTTTGAAAAAATCCCTAAGCCCCGGGGTCACAATTTCAGCAAAAATCTGACTTTTGGCAGTTCACTCAGAAATGGTGCCAACCGGTTGCAAATGCTCCCCTGAAAGGTTTGGCACTCGAAACAGAAGGCTTTTTATCACAGGACAAGAAATCAGCCCTCAAAAACTTAACCGGCAGAAAATATTTTTTTGAAAAAATCCCAAAGCCCCAGGGTCACAATTTCAGCAAAAATCTGACTTTTGGCAGTTCACTCAAAATTGGTGCCAACCGGTTGCAAATGCTCCCCTGAAAGTTTGGCACTCGGAACAGAAGGCTTTTTTATCACATGGACAAGAAATCAGCCCTCAAAAACTTAACCGGCAGAAAATATTTTTTTGAAAAAATCCCTAAGCCCCGGGGTCACAATTTCAGCAAAAATCTGACTTTTGGCAGTTCACTCAAAAATGGTGCCAACCGGTTGCAAATGCTCCCCTGAAAGCTGTGGCGATGGAAACAGAAGGCTTTTTATCACAGGACAAGAAATCATCCCTCAAAAACTTAACCGGCAGAAAATATTTTTTTGAAAAAATCCCTAAGCCCCGGGGTCACAATTTCAGCAAAAATCTGACTTTTGGCAATTCATTTAAAAAAGGTGCCAACCGGTTGCAAATGCTCCCCTGAAAGCTTTGGTGATGGAAACAGAAGGCTTTTTATCACAGGACAAGAAATAAGCCCTGAAAAACTTAACCGGCAGAAAATATTTTTTTGAAAAAATCCCTAAGCCCCGGGGTCACAATTTCAGCAAAAATCTGACTTTTGGCAGTTCACTCAAAAATGGTGCCAACTGGTTGCAAATGCTCCCCTGAAAGCTTTGGTGATGGAAACAGAAGGCTTTTTATCACAGGACAACAAATCAGCCCTCAAAAACTTAACCGGCAGAAAATATTTTTTTGAAAAAACCCCTAAGCCCCGGGGTCACAATTTCAGCAAAAATCTGACTTTTGGCAATTCACTCAAAAATGGTGCCAAAAGCTTGAAAATACTCCCCTGAAAGGTCTGGCAATCGAAACAGAAGGCTTTTTATCACAGGACAAGAAATCAGCCCTCAAAAACTTAACCGGCAGAAAATATTTTTTGAAAAAATCCCTAAGCCCGGGGGTCACAATTTCATCAAAAATCTGACTTTTGGCAATTCACTCAAAAACGGTGCCAAAAGCTTGAAAATGCTCCGCTGAAAGCTTTGGCGATGGAAACAGAAGGCTTTTTATCACAGGACAAGAAATCAGCCCTCAAAAACTTAACCGGCAGAAAATATTTTTTTGGAAAAATCCCTAAGCCCCGGGGTCACAATTTCAGCAAAAATCTGACTTTTGGCAATTCACTCAAAAATGGTGCCAAAAGCTTGAAAATGCTCCCCTGAAAGGTCTGGCACTCGAAACAGAAGGCTTTTTATCACTACAAGAAATCAGACCTCAAAAACTTAACCGGCAGAAAATATTTTTTTAAAAAATCCCAAAGCCCCGGGGTCACAATTTCAGCAAAAATCTGAGTTTCGGCAATTGACTTAAAAATGGTGCCAACCGGTTGCAAATGCTCCCCTGAAAGTTTGGCACTCGAAACAGAAGGCTTTTTTATCACATGGACAAGAAATCAGCCCTCGAAAACTTAACCGGCAGAAAATATTTTTTTGAAAAAATCCCTAAGCCCCGGGGTCACAATTTCAGCAAAAATCTGACTTTTGGCAGTTCACTCAAAAATGGTGCCAACCGGTTGCAAATGCTCCCCTGAAAGCTTTGGTGATGGAAACAGAAGGCTTTTTATCACAGGACAAGAAATCAGCCCTCAAAAACTTAACCGGCAGAAAATATTTTTTTGAAAAAATCCCTAAGCCCCGGGGTCACAATTTCAGCAAAAATCTGACTTTTGGCAGTTCACTCAAAAATGGTGCCAACCGGTTGCAAATGCTCCCCTGAAAGTTTGGCACTCGAAACAGAAGGCTTTTTATCACAGGACAAGAAATCAGATCTCAAAAACTTAACCGGCAGAAAATATTTTTTTGAAAAAATCCCTAAGCCCCGGGGTCACAATTTCAGCAAAAATCTGACTTTTGGCAATTCACTCAAAAATGGTGCCAAAAGCTTGAAAATGCTCCCCTGAAAGGTCTGGCAATCGAAACAGAAGGCTTTTTATCACAGGACAAGAAATCAGCCCTCAAAAACTTAACCGGCAGAAAATATTTTTTTGAAAAAATCCCTAAGCCCCGGGGTCACAATTTCAGCAAAAATCTGACTTTTGGCAGTTCACTCAAAAATGGTGCCAACCGGTTGCAAATGCTCCCCTGAAAGCTTTGGTGATGGAAACAGAAGGCTTTTTATCACAGGACAAGAAATCAGCCCTCAAAAACGTAACCGGCAGAAAATATTTTTTTGAAAAAATCCCTAAGCCCCGGGGTCACAATTTCAGCAAAAATCTGACTTTTGGCAGCTCACTCAAAAATGGTGCCAACCGGTTGCAAATGCTCCCCTGAAAGCTTTGGTGATGGAAACAGAAGGCTTTTTATCACAGGACAAGAAATCAGCCCTCAAAAACGTAACCGGCAGAAAATATTTTTTTGAAAAAATCCCTAAGCCCCGGGGTCACAATTTCAGCAAAAATCTGACTTTTGGCAGTTCACTCAAAAATGGTGCCAACCGGTTGCAAATGCTCCCCTGAAAGGTTTGGCACTCAAAACAGAAGGCTTTTTATCACAGGACAAGAAATCAGCCCTCAAAAACTTAACCGGCAGAAAATATTTTTTTGAAAAAATCCCTAAGCCCCGGGGTCACAATTTCAGCAAAAATCTGACTTTTGGCAATTCATTTAAAAAAGGTGCCAACCGGTTGCAAATGCTCCCCTGAAAGCTTTGGTAATGGAAACAGAAGGCTTTTTTATCACAGGACAAGAAATAAGCCCCCAAAAACTTAACCGGCAGAAAATATTTTTTTGAAAAAATCCCAAAGCCCCAGGGTCACAATTTCAGCAAAAATCTGACTTTTGGCAGCTGACTCAAAAATGGTGCCAACCGGTTGCAAATGCTCCCCTGAAAGGTTTGGCACTCAAAACAGAAGGCTTTTTATCACAGGACAAGAAATCAGCCCTCAAAAACTTAACCGGCAGAAAATATTTTTTTGAAAAAATCCCTAAGCCCCGGGGTCACAATTTCAGCAAAAATATGACTTTTGGCAATTCATTTAAAAAAGGTGCCAACCGGTTGCAAATGCTACCCTGAAAGCTTTGGTGATGGAAACAGAAGGCTTTTTATCACAGGACAAGAAATAAGCCCTCAAAAACTTAACCGGCAGAAAATATTTTTTTGAAAAAATCCCTAAGCCCTGGGGTCACAATTTCAGCAAAAATCTGACTTTTGGCAGTTCACTCAAAAATGGTGCCAACTGGTTGCAAATGCTCCCCTGAATGCTTTGGTGATGGAAACAGAAGGCTTTTTATCACAGGACAACAAATCAGCCCTCAAAAACTTAACCGGCAGAAAATATTTTTTTGAAAAAATCCCTAAGCCCCGGGGTCACAATTTCAGCAAAAATCTGACTTTTGGCAATTCACTCAAAAATGGTGCCAAAAGCTTGAAAATGCTCCCCTGAAAGGTCTGGCACTCGAAACAGAAGGCTTTTTATCACAGGACAAGAAATCAGCCCTCAAAAACTTAACCGGCAGAAAATATTTTTTGGAAAAAATCCCTAAGCCCCGGGGTCACAATTTCATCAAAAATCTGACTTTTGGCAATTCACTCAAAAACGGTGCCAAAAGCTTGAAAATGCTCCGCTGAAAGCTTTGGCAATGGAAACAGAAGGCTTTTTATCACAGGACAAGAAATCAGCCCTCAAAAACTTAACCGGCAGAAAATATTTTTTTGAAAAAATCCCTAAGCCCCGGGGTCACAATTTCAGCAAAAATCTGACTTTTGGCAATTCACTCAAAAATGGTGCCAAAAGCTTGAAAATGCTCCCCTGAAAGGTCTGGCACTCGAAACAGAAGGCTTTTTATCACAGGACAAGAAATCAGCCCTCAAAAACTTAACCGGCAGAAAATATTTTTTTGAAAAAATCCCTAAGCCCCGGGGTCACAATTTCAGCAAAAATCTGACTTTTGGCAATTCACTCAAAAATGGTGCCAACCGGTTGCAAATGCTCCCCTGAAAGGTTTGGCACTCGAAACAGAAGGCTTTTTATCACAGGACAAGAAATCAGCCCTCAAAAACTTAACCGGCAGAAAATATTTTTTTGAAAAAATCCCTAAGCCCCGGGGTCACAATTTCAGTAAAAATCTGACTTTTGGCAGCTCACTCAAAAATGGTGCCAACCGGTTGCAAATGCTCCCCTGAAAGCTTTGGTGATGGAAACAGAAGGCTTTTTATCACAGGACAAGAAATCAGCCCTCAAAAACGTAACCGGCAGAAAATATTTTTTTGAAAAAATCCCTAAGCCCCGGGGTCACAATTTCAGCAAAAATCTGACTTTTGGCAGTTCACTCAGAAATGGTGCCAACCGGTTGCAAATGCTCCCCTGAAAGGTTTGGCACTCAAAACAGAAGGCTTTTTATCACAGGACAAGAAATCAGCCCTCAAAAACTTAACCGGCAGAAAATATTTTTTTGAAAAAATCCCTAAGCCCCGGGGTCACAATTTCAGCAAAAATCTGACTTTTGGCAATTCATTTAAAAAAGGTGCCAACCGGTTGCAAATGCTCCCCTGAAAGCTTTGGTGATGGAAACAGACGGCTTTTTTATCACAGGACAAGAAATAAGCCCTCAAAAACTTAACCGGCAGAAAATATTTTTTTGAAAAAATCCCAAAGCCCCAGGGTCACAATTTCAGCAAAAATCTGACTTTTGGCAGCTGACTCAAAAATGGTGCCAACCGGTTGCAAATGCTCCCTTGAAAGCTTTGGCGATGGAAACAGAAGGCTTTTTATCACAGGACAAGAAATCAGCCCTCAAAAACTTAACCGGCAGAAAATATTTTTTTGAAAAAATCCCAAAGCCCCGGGGTCACAATTTCAGCAAAAATCTGACTTTTGGCAGTTCACTCAAAAATGGTGCCAACCGGTTGCAAATGCTCCCCTGAAAGCTTTGGTGATGGAAACAGAAGGCTTTTTATCACAGGACAAGAAATCAGCCCTCAAAAACGTAACCGGCAGAAAATATTTTTTTGAAAAAATCCCTAAGCCCCGGGGTCACAATTTCAGCAAAAATCTGACTTTTGGCAGCTCACTCAAAAATGGTGCCAACCGGTTGCAAATGCTCCCCTGAAAGCTTTGGTGATGGAAACAGAAGGCTTTTTATCACAGGACAATAAATCAGCCCTCAAAAACGTAACCGGCAGAAAATATGTTTTTGAAAAAATCCCTAAGCCCCGGGGTCACAATTTCAGCAAAAATCTGACTTTTGGCAGTTCACTCAAAAATGGTGCCAACCGGTTGCAAATGCTCCCCTGAAAGGTTTGGCACTCAAAACAGAAGGCTTTTTATCACAGGACAAGAAATCAGCCCTCAAAAACTTAACCGGCAGAAAATATTTTTTTGAAAAAATCCCTAAGCCCCGGGGTCACAATTTCAGCAAAAATCTGACTTTTGGCAATTCATTTAAAAAAGGTGCCAACCGGTTGCAAATGCTCCCCTGAAAGCTTTGGTAATGGAAACAGAAGGCTTTTTTATCACAGGACAAGAAATAAGCCCCCAAAAACTTAACCGGCAGAAAATATTTTTTTGAAAAAATCCCAAAGCCCCAGGGTCACAATTTCAGCAAAAATCTGACTTTTGGCAGCTGACTCAAAAATGGTGCCAACCGGTTGCAAATGCTCCCTTGAAAGCTTTGGCGATGGAAACAGAAACAGAAGGCTTTTTATCACAGTACAAGAAATCAGCCCTCAAAAACGTAACCGGCAGAAAATATTTTTTTTAAAAAAAACCCTAAGCCCCGGGGTCAAAATTTCAGCAAAAATCTGACTTTTGGCAATTCACTCAAAAATGGTGCCAACCGGTTGCAAATGCTCCCCTGAAAGCTTTGGTGATGGAAACAGAAGGCTTTTTATCACAGGACAAGAAATCAGCCCTCAAAAACGTAACCGGCGGAAAATATTTTTTTGAAAAAATCCCTAAGCCCCGGGGTCACAATTTCAGCAAAAATCTGACTTTTGGCAATTCACTCAAAAATGGTGCCAAAAGCTTGAAAATGCTCCCCTGAAGGGTCTGGCACTCGAAAAAGAAGGCTTTTTATCACAGGACAAGAAATCAGCCCTCAAAAACTTAACCGGCAGAAAATATTTTTTTGAAAAAATCCCAAAGCCCCGGGGTCACAATTTCAGCAAAAATCTGACTTTCGGCAAATCACTTAAAAATGGTGCCAACCGGTTGCAAATGCTCCCCTGAAAGTTTGGTGATGGAAACAGAAGGCTTTTTATCACAGGACAAGAAATCAGCCCTCAAAAACGTAACCGGCAGAAAATATTTTTTTGAAAAAATCCCTAAGCCCCGGGGTCACAATTTCAGCAAAAATCAGACTTTTGGCAGTTCACTCAAAAATGGTGCCAACCGGTTGCAAATGCTCCCCTGAAAGGTTTGGCACTCGAAACAGAAGGCTTTTTATCACAGGACAAGAAATCAGCCCTCAAAAACTTAACCGGCAGAAAATATTTTTTGAAAAAATCCCTAAGCCCCGGGGTCACAATTTCAGCAAAAATCTGACTTTTGGCAGTTCACTCAAAAATGGTGCCAACCGGTTGCAAATGCTCCCCTGAAAGGTTTGGCACTCAAAACAGAAGGCTTTTTATCACAGGACAAGAAATCAGCCCTCAAAAACTTAACCGGCAGAAAATATTTTTTTGAAAAAATCCCTAAGCCCCGGGGTCACAATTTCAGCAAAAATCTGACTTTTGGCAATTCATTTAAAAAAGGTGCCAACCGGTTGCAAATGCTCCCCTGAAAGCTTTGGTGATGGAAACAGACGGCTTTTTTATCACAGGACAAGAAATAAGCCCTCAAAAACTTAACCGGCAGAAAATATTTTTTTGAAAAAATCCCAAAGCCCCAGGGTCACAATTTCAGCAAAAATCTGACTTTTGGCAATTCATTTAAAAAAGGTGCCAACCGGTTGCAAATGCTCCCCTGAAAGCTTTGGTAATGGAAACAGAAGGCTTTTTTATCACAGGACAAGAAATAAGCCCCCAAAAACTTAACCGGCAGAAAATATTTTTTTGAAAAAATCCCTATGCCCCGGGGTCACAATTTCAGCAAAAATCTGACTTTTGGCAATTCACTCAAAAATGGTGCCAAAAGCTTGAAAATGCTCCGCTGAAAGCTTTGGCGATGGAAACTGAAGGCTTTTTATCACAGGACAAGAAATAAGCCCTCAAAAACTTAACCGGCAGAAAATATTTTTTTGAAAAAATCCCAAAGCCCCGGGGTCACAATTTCAGCAAAAATCTGACTTTTGGCAGTTCACTCAAAAATGGTGCCAACCGGTTGCAAATGCTCCCCTGAAAGCTTTGGTGATGGAAACAGAAGGCTTTTTATCACAGGACAAGAAATCAGCCCTCAAAAACGTAACCGGCAGAAAATATTTTTTTGAAAAGATCCCTAAGCCCCGGGGTCACAATTTCAGCAAAAATCTGACTTTTGGCAGCTCACTCAAAAATGGTGCCAACCGGTTGCAAATGCTCCCCTGAAAGCTTTGGTGATGGAAACAGAAGGCTTTTTATCACAGGACAAGAAATCAGCCCTCAAAAACGTAACCGGCAGAAAATATTTTTTTGAAAAAATCCCTAAGCCCCGGGGTCACAATTTCAGCAAAAATCTGACTTTTGGCAGTTCACTCAAAAATGGTGCCAACCGGTTGCAAATGCTCCCCTGAAAGGTTTGGCACTCAAAACAGAAGGCTTTTTATCACAGGACAAGAAATCAGCCCTCAAAAACTTAACCGGCAGAAAATATTTTTTTGAAAAAATCCCAAAGCCCCGGGGTCACAATTTCAGCAAAAATCTGACTTTTGGCAATTCATTTAAAAAAGGTGCCAACCGGTTGCAAATGCTCCCCTGAAAGCTTTGGTAATGGAAACAGAAGGCTTTTTTATCACAGGACAAGAAATAAGCCCCCAAAAACTTAACCGGCAGAAAATATTTTTTTGAAAAAATCCCAAAGCCCCAGGGTCACAATTTCAGCAAAAATCTGACTTTTGGCAGCTGACTCAAAAATGGTGCCAACCGGTTGCAAATGCTCCCTTGAAAGCTTTGGCGATGGAAACAGAAGGCTTTTTATCACAGGACAAGAAATCAGCCCTCAAAAACTTAACCGGCAGAAAATATTTTTTTGAAAAAATCCCTAAGCCCCGGGGTCACAATTTCAGCAAAAATCTGACTTTTGGCAATTCACTCAAAAATGGTGCCAACCGGTTGCAAATGCTCCCCTGAAAGCTTTGGTGATGGAAACAGAAGGCTTTTTATCACAGTACAAGAAATCAGCCCTCAAAAACGTAACCGGCAGAAAATATTTTTTTGAAAAAATCCCTAAGCCCCGGGGTCACAATTTCAGCAAAAATCTGACTTTTGGCAATTCACTCAAAAATGGTGCCAACCGGTTGGAAATGCTCCCCTGAAAGCTTTGGTGATGGAAACAGAAGGCTTTTTATCACAGGACAAGAAATCAGCCCTCAAAAACGTAACCGGCAGAAAATATTTTTTTGAAAAAATCCCTAAGCCCCGGGGTCACAATTTCAGCAAAAATCTGACTTTTGGCAATTCACTCAAAAATGGTGCCAAAAGCTTGAAAATGCTCCCCTGAAGGGTCTGGCACTCGAAACAGAAGGCTTTTTATCACAGGACAAGAAATCAGCCCTCAAAAACTTAACCGGCAGAAAATATTTTTTTGAAAAAATCCCAAAGCCCCGGGGTCACAATTTCAGCAAAAATCTGACTTTCGGCAATTCACTTAAAAATGGTGCCAACCGGTTGCAAATGCTCCCCTGAAAGTTTGGCACTCGAAACAGAAGGCTTTTTTATCACATGGACAAGAAATCAGCCCTCAAAAACTTAACCGGCAGAAAATATTTTTTTGAAAAAATCCCTAAGCCCCGGGGTCACAATTTCAGCAAAAATCTGACTTTTGGCAGTTCACTCAAAAATGGTGCCAACCGGTTGCAAATGCTCCCCTGAAAGCTTTGGTGATGGAAACAGAAGGCTTTTTATCACAGGACAAGAAATCAGCCCTCAAAAACGTAACCGGCAGAAAATATTTTTTTGAAAAAATCCCTAAACCCCGGGGTCACAATTTCAGCAAAAATCTGACTTTTGGCAGTTCACTCAAAAATGGTGCCAACCGGTTGCAAATGCTCCCCTGAAAGGTTTGGCACTCGAAACAGAAGGCTTTTTATCACAGGACAAGAAATCAGCCCTCAAAAACTTAACCGGCAGAAAATATTTTTTGAAAAAATCCCTAAGCCCCGGGGTCACAATTTCATCAAAAATCTGACTTTTGGCAATTCACTCAAAAACGGTGCCAAAAGCTTGAAAATGCTCCGCTGAAAGCTTTGGCGATGGAAACAGAAGGCTTTTTATCACAGGACAAGAAATCAGCCCTCAAAAACTTAACCGGCAGAAAATATTTTTTTGAAAAAATCCCTAAGCCCCGGGGTCACAATTTCAGCAAAAATCTGACTTTTGGCAATTCACTCAAAAATGGTGCCAAAAGCTTGAAAATGCTCCCCTGAAAGGTCTGGCACTCGAAACAGAAGGCTTTTTATCACAGGACAAGAAATCAGCCCTCAAAAACTTAACCGGCAGAAAATATTTTTTTGAAAAAATCCCAAAGCCCCGGGGTCACAATTTCAGTAAAAATCTGACTTTTGGCAGCTCACTCAAAAATGGTGCCAACCGGTTGCAAATGCTCCCTTGAAAGCTTTGGCGATGGAAACAGAAGGCTTTTTATCACAGGACAGGAAATCAGCCCTCAAAAACTTAACCGGCAGAAATTTTTTTTTGAAAAAATCCCTAAGCCTCGGGGTCACAATTTCAGCAAAAATCTGACTTTTGGCAATTCATTTAAAAAAGGTGCCAACCGGTTGCAAATGCTCCCCTGAAAGCTTTGGTAATGGAAACAGAAGGCTTTTTTATCACAGGACAAGAAATAAGCCCCCAAAAACTTAACCGGCAGAAAATATTTTTTTGAAAAAATCCCAAAGCCCCAGGGTCACAATTTCAGCAAAAATCTGACTTTTGGCAGCTGACTCAAAAATGGTGCCAACCGGTTGCAAATGCTCCCTTGAAAGCTTTGGCGATGGAAACAGAAGGCTTTTTATCACAGGACAAGAAATCAGCCTAAAAAACTTAACCGGCAGAAAATATTTTTTTGAAAAAATCCCTAAGCCCCGGGGTCACAATTTCAACAAAAATCTGACTTTTGGCAATTCACTCAAAAATGGTGCCAACCGGTTGCAAATGCTCCCCTGAAAGCTTTGGTGATGGAAACAGAAGGCTTTTTATCACAGGACAAGAAATCAGCCCTCAAAAACGTAACCGGCAGAAAATATTTTTTTGAAAAAATCCCTAAGCCCCGGGGTCACAATTTCAGCAAAAATCTGACTTTTGGCAATTCACTCAAAAATGGTGCCAAAAGCTTGAAAATGCTCCCCTGAAAGGTCTGGCACTCGAAACAGAAGGCTTTTTATCACAGGACAAGAAATCAGCCCTCAAAAACTTAACCGGCAGAAAATATTTTTTTGAAAAAATCCCAAAGCCCCGGGGTCACAATTTCAGCAAAAATCTGACTTTCGGCAATTCACTTAAAAATGGTGCCAACCGATTGCAAATGCTCCCCTGAAAGTTTGGCACTCGAAACAGAAGGCTTTTTTATCACATGGGCAAGAAATCAGCCCTCAAAAACTTAACCGGCAGAAAATATTTTTTTGAAAAAATCCCTAAGCCCCGGGGTCACAATTTCAGCAAAAATCTGACTTTTGGCAGTTCACTCAAAAATGGTGCCAACCGGTTGCAAATGCTCCCCTGAAAGCTTTGGTGATGGAAACAGAAGGCTTTTTATCACAGGACAAGAAATCAGCCCTCAAAAACGTAACCGGCAGAAAATATTTTTTTGAAAAAATCCCTAAGCCCCGGGGTCACAATTTCAGCAAAAATCTGACTTTTGGCAATTCACTCAAAAATGGTGCCAAAAGCTTGAAAATGCTCCCCTGAAAGGTCTGGCACTCGAAACAGAAGGCTTTTTATCACAGGACAAGAAATCAGCCCTCAAAAACTTAACCGGCAGAAAATATTTTTTTGAAAAAATCCCAAAGCCCCGGGGTCACAATTTCAGTAAAAATCTGACTTTTGGCAGCTCACTCAAAAATGGTGCCAACCGGTTGCAAATGCTCCCTTGAAAGCTTTGGCGATGGAAACAGAAGGCTTTTTATCAGAGGACAGGAAATCAGCCCTCAAAAACTTAACCGGCAGAAATTTTTTTTTGAAAAAATCCCTAAGCCCCGGGGTCACAATTTCAGCAAAAATCTGACTTTTGGCAATTCATTTAAAAAAGGTGCCAACCGGTTGCAAATGCTCCCCTGAAAGCTTTGGTGATGGAAACAGAAGGCTTTTTTATCACAGGACAAGAAATAAGCCCCCAAAAACTTAACCGGCAGAAAATATTTTTTTGAAAAAATCCCAAAGCCCCAGGGTCACAATTTCAGCAAAAATCTGACTTTCGGCAATTCACTTAAAAATGGTGCCAACCGGTTGCAAATGCTCCCCTGAAAGTTTGGCACTCGAAACAGAAGGCTTTTTTATCACATGGACAAGAAATCAGCCCTCAAAAACTTAACCGGCAGAAAATATTTTTTTGAAAAAATCCCTAAGCCCCGGGGTCACAATTTCAGCAAAAATCTGACTTTTGGCAGTTCACTCAAAAATGGTGCCAACCGGTTGCAAATGCTCCCCTGAAAGCTTTGGTGATGGAAACAGAAGGCTTTTTATCACAGGACAAGAAATCAGCCCTCAAAAACGTAACCGGCAGAAAATATTTTTTTGAAAAAATCCCTAAGCCCCGGGGTCACAATTTCAGCAAAAATCTGACTTTTGGCAGTTCACTCAAAAATGGTGCCAACCGGTTGCAAATGTTCCCCTGAAAGGTTTGGAACTCGAAACAGAAAGCTTTTTATCACAGGACAAGAAATCAGCCCTCAAAAACTTAACCGGCAGAAAATATTTTTTGAAAAAATCCCTAAGCCCCGGGGTCACAATTTCATCAAAAATCTGACTTTTGGTAATTCACTCAAAAACGGTGCCAAAAGCTTGAAAATGCTCCGCTGAAAACTTTGCCGATGGAAACAGAAGGCTTTTTATCACAGGACAAGAAATCAGCCCTCAAAAACTTAACCGGCAGAAAATATTTTTTTGAAAAAATCCCTAAGCCCTGGGGTCACAATTTCAGCAAAAATCTGACTTTTGGCAATTCACTCAAAAATGGTGCCAAAAGCTTGAAAATGCTCCCCTGAAAGGTCTGGCACTCGAAACAGAAGGCTTTTTATCACAGGACAAGAAATCAGCCCTCAAAAACTTAACCGGCAGAAAATATTTTTTTGAAAAAATCCCTAAGCCCCGGGGTCACAATTTCAGCAAAAATCTGACATTTGGCAGTTCACTCAAAAATGGTGCCAACCGGTTGCAAATGCTCCCCTGAAAGCTTTGGTGATGGAAACAGAAGGCTTTTTATCACAGGACAAGAAATCAGCCCTCAAAAACGTAACCGGCAGAAAATATTTTTTTGAAAAAATCCCTAAGCCCCGGGGTCACAATTTCAGCAAAAATCTGACTTTTGGCAGTTCACTCAAAAATGGTGCCAACCGGTTGCAAATGTTCCCCTGAAAGGTTTGGAACTCGAAACAGAAAGCTTTTTATCACAGGACAAGAAATCAGCCCTCAAAAACTTAACCGGCAGAAAATATTTTTTGAAAAAATCCCTAAGCCCCGGGGTCACAATTTCATCAAAAATCTGACTTTTGGTAATTCACTCAAAAACGGTGCCAAAAGCTTGAAAATGCTCCGCTGAAAACTTTGCCGATGGAAACAGAAGGCTTTTTATCACAGGACAAGAAATCAGCCCTCAAAAACTTAACCGGCAGAAAATATTTTTTTGAAAAAATCCCTAAGCCCTGGGGTCACAATTTCAGCAAAAATCTGACTTTTGGCAATTCACTCAAAAATGGTGCCAAAAGCTTGAAAATGCTCCCCTGAAAGGTCTGGCACTCGAAACAGAAGGCTTTTTATCACAGGACAAGAAATCAGCCCTCAAAAACTTAACCGGCAGAAAATATTTTTTTGAAAAAATCCCAAAGCCCCGGGGTCACAATTTCAGTAAAAATCTGACTTTTGGCAGCTCACTCAAAAATGGTGCCAACCGGTTGCAAATGCTCCCTTGAAAGCTTTGGCGATGGAAACAGAAGGCTTTTTATCACAGGACAGGAAATCAGCCCTCAAAAACTTAACCGGCAGAATTTTTTTTTTGAAAAAATCCCTAAGCCCCGGGGTCACAATTTCAGCAAAAATCTGACTTTTGGCAATTCATTTAAAAAAGGTGCCAACCGGTTGCAAATGCTCCCCTGAAAGCTTTGGTGATGGAAACAGAAGGCTTTTTTATCACAGGACAAGAAATAAGCCCCCAAAAACTTAACCGGCAGAAAATATTTTTTTGAAAAAATCCCAAAGCCCCAGGGTCACAATTTCAGCAAAAATCTGACTTTTGGCAGCTGACTCAAAAATGGTGCCAACCGGTTGCAAATGCTCCCTTGAAAGCTTTGGCGATGGAAACAGAAGGCTTTTTATCACAGGACAAGAAATCAGCCCTCAAAAACTTAACTGGCAGAAAATATTTTTTTGAAAAAAATCCCAAAGCCCCGGGGTCACAATTTCAGCAAAAATCTGACTTTTGGCAGTTCACTCAAAAATGGTGCCAACCGGTTGCAAATGCTCCCCTGAAAGGTTTGGCACTCGAAACAGAAGGCTTTTTATCACAGGACAAGAAATCAGCCCTCAAAAACTTAACCGGCAGAAAATATTTTTTGAAAAAATCCCTAAGCCCCGGGGTCACAATTTCAGCAAAAATCTGACTTTTGGCAGTTCACTCAGAAATGGTGCCAACCGGTTGCAAATGCTCCCCTGAAAGGTTTGGCACTCAAAACAGAAGGCTTTTTATCACAGGACAAGAAATCAGCCCTCAAAAACTTAACCGGCAGAAAATATTTTTTTGAAAAAATCCCTAAGCCCCGGGGTCACAATTTCAGCAAAAATCTGACTTTTGGCAGCTCACTCAAAAATGGTGCCAACCGGTTGCAAATGCTCCCCTGAAAGCTTTGGTGATGGAAACAGAAGGCTTTTTATCACAGGACAAGAAATCAGCCCTCAAAAACGTAACCGGCAGAAAATATTTTTTTGAAAAAATCCCTAAGCCCCGGGGTCACAATTTCAGCAAAAATCTGACTTTTGGCAGTTCACTCAGAAATGGTGCCAACCGGTTGCAAATGCTCCCCTGAAAGGTTTGGCACTCAAAACAGAAGGCTTTTTATCACAGGACAAGAAATCAGCCCTCAAAAACTTAACCGGCAGAAAATATTTTTTTGAAAAAATCCCTAAGCCCCGGGGTCACAATTTCAGCAAAAATCTGACTTTTGGCAATTCATTTAAAAAAGGTGCCAACCGGTTGCAAATGCTCCCCTGAAAGCTTTGGTGATGGAAAGAGACGGCTTTTTTATCACAGGACAAGAAATAAGCCCTCAAAAACGTAACCGGCAGAAAATATTTTTTTGAAAAAATCCCTAAGCCCCGGGGTCACAATTTCAGCAAAAATCTGACTTTTGGCAGTTCACTCAGAAATGGTGCCAACCGGTTGCAAATGCTCCCCTGAAAGGTTTGGCACTCAAAACAGAAGGCTTTTTATCACAGGACAAGAAATCAGCCCTCAAAAACTTAACCGGCAGAAAATATTTTTTTGAAAAAATCCCTAAGCCCCGGGGTCACAATTTCAGCAAAAATCTGACTTTTGGCAATTCATTTAAAAAAGGTGCCAACCGGTTGCAAATGCTCCCCTGAAAGCTTTGGTGATGGAAACAGACGGCTTTTTTATCACAGGACAAGAAATAAGCCCTCAAAAACTTAACCGGCAGAAAATATTTTTTTGAAAAAATCCCAAAGCCCCAGGGTCACAATTTCAGCAAAAATCTGACTTTTGGCAGCTGACTCAAAAATGGTGCCAACCGGTTGCAAATGTTCCCCTGAAAGGTTTGGAACTCGAAACAGAAGGCTTTTTATCACAGGACAAGAAATCAGCCCTCAAAAACTTAACCGGCAGAAAATATTTTTTGAAAAAATCCCTAAGCCCCGGGGTCACAATTTCATCAAAAATCTGACTTTTGGTAATTCACTCAAAAACGGTGCCAAAAGCTTGAAAATGCTCCGCTGAAAACTTTGCCGATGGAAACAGAAGGCTTTTTATCACAGGACAAGAAATCAGCCCTCAAAAACTTAACCGGCAGAAAATATTTTTTTGAAAAAATCCCTAAGCCCTGGGGTCACAATTTCAGCAAAAATCTGACTTTTGGCAATTCACTCAAAAATGGTGCCAAAAGCTTGAAAATGCTCCCCTGAAAGGTCTGGCACTCGAAACAGAAGGCTTTTTATCACAGGACAAGAAATCAGCCCTCAAAAACTTAACCGGCAGAAAATATTTTTTTGAAAAAATCCCAAAGCCCCGGGGTCACAATTTCAGCAAAAATCTGACTTTTGGCAATTCATTTAAAAAAGGTGCCAACCGGTTGCAAATGCTCCCCTGAAAGCTTTGGTGATGGAAACAGAAGGCTTTTTTATCACAGGACAAGAAATAAGCCCCCAAAAACTTAACCGGCAGAAAATATTTTTTTGAAAAAATCCCAAAGCCCCAGGGTCACAATTTCAGCAAAAATCTGACTTTTGGCAGCTGACTCAAAAATGGTGCCAACCGGTTGCAAATGCTCCCTTGAAAGCTTTGGCGATGGAAACAGAAGGCTTTTTATCACAGGACAAGAAATCAGCCCTCAAAAACGTAACCGGCAGAAAATATTTTTTTGAAAAAATCCCTAAGCCCCGGGGTCACAATTTCAGCAAAAATCTGACTTTTGGCAGTTCACTCAGAAATGGTGCCAACCGGTTGCAAATGCTCCCCTGAAAGGTTTGGCACTCAAAACAGAAGGCTTTTTATCACAGGACAAGAAATCAGCCCTCAAAAACTTAACCGGCAGAAAATATTTTTTTGAAAAAATCCCTAAGCCCCGGGGTCACAATTTCAGCAAAAATCTGACTTTTGGCAGCTCACTCAAAAATGGTGCCAACCGGTTGCAAATGCTCCCCTGAAAGCTTTGGTGATGGAAACAGAAGGCTTTTTATCACAGGACAAGAAATCAGCCCTCAAAAACGTAACCGGCAGAAAATATTTTTTTGAAAAAATCCCTAAGCCCCGGGGTCACAATTTCAGCAAAAATCTGACTTTTGGCAGTTCACTCAGAAATGGTGCCAACCGGTTGCAAATGCTCCCCTGAAAGGTTTGGCACTCAAAACAGAAGGCTTTTTATCACAGGACAAGAAATCAGCCCTCAAAAACTTAACCGGCAGAAAATATTTTTTTGAAAAAATCCCTAAGCCCCGGGGTCACAATTTCAGCAAAAATCTGACTTTTGGCAATTCATTTAAAAAAGGTGCCAACCGGTTGCAAATGCTCCCCTGAAAGCTTTGGTGATGGAAACAGACGGCTTTTTTATCACAGGACAAAAAATAAGCCCTCAAAAACGTAACCGGCAGAAAATATTTTTTTGAAAAAATCCCTAAGCCCCGGGGTCACAATTTCAGCAAAAATCTGACTTTTGGCAGTTCACTCAGAAATGGTGCCAACCGGTTGCAAATGCTCCCCTGAAAGGTTTGGCACTCAAAACAGAAGGCTTTTTATCACAGGACAAGAAATCAGCCCTCAAAAACTTAACCGGCAGAAAATATTTTTTTGAAAAAATCCCAAAGCCCCAGGGTCACAATTTCAGCAAAAATCTGACTTTTGGCAGCTGACTCAAAAATGGTGCCAACCGGTTGCAAATGCTCCCTTGAAAGCTTTGGCGATGGAAACAGAAGGCTTTTTATCACAGGACAAGAAATCAGCCCTCAAAAACTTAACCGGCAGAAAATATTTTTTTGAAAAAATCCCAAAGCCCCGGGGTCACAATTTCAGCAAAAATCTGACTTTTGGCAGTTCACTCAAAAATGGTGCCAAGCGGTTGCAAATGCTCCCCTGAAAGCTTTGGTGATGGAAACAGAAGGCTTTTTATCACAGGACAAGAAATCAGCCCTCAAAAACGTAACCGGCAGAAAATATTTTTTTGAAAAAATCCCTAAGCCCCGGGGTCACAATTTCAGCAAAAATCTGACTTTTGGCAGTTCACTCAGAAATGGTGCCAACCGGTTGCAAATGCTCCCCTGAAAGGTTTGGCACTCAAAACAGAAGGCTTTTTATCACAGGACAAGAAATCAGCCCTCAAAAACTTAACCGGCAGAAAATATTTTTTTGAAAAAATCCCTAAGCCCCGGGGTCACAATTTCAGCAAAAATCTGACTTTTGGCAGCTCACTCAAAAATGGTGCCAACCGGTTGCAAATGCTCCCCTGAAAGCTTTGGTGATGGAAGCAGAAGGCTTTTTATCACAGGACAAGAAATCAGCCCTCAAAAACGTAACCGGCAGAAAATATTTTTTTGAAAAAATCCCTAAGCCCCGGGGTCACAATTTCAGCAAAAATCTGACTTTTGGCAGTTCACTCAGAAATGGTGCCAACCGGTTGCAAATGCTCCCCTGAAAGGTTTGGCACTCAAAACAGAAGGCTTTTTATCACAGGACAAGAAATCTGCCCTCAAAAACTTAACCGGCAGAAAATATTTTTTTGAAAAAATCCCTAAGCCCCGGGGTCACAATTTCAGCAAAAATCTGACTTTTGGCAATTCATTTAAAAAAGGTGCCAACCGGTTGCAAATGCTCCCCTGAAAGCTTTGGTGATGGAAACAGACGGCTTTTTTATCACAGGACAAAAAATAAGCCCTCAAAAACGTAACCGGCAGAAAATATTTTTTTGAAAAAATCCCTAAGCCCCGGGGTCACAATTTCAGCAAAAATCTGACTTTTGGCAGTTCACTCAGAAATGGTGCCAACCGGTTGCAAATGCTCCCCTGAAAGGTTTGGCACTCAAAACAGAAGGCTTTTTATCACAGGACAAGAAATCAGCCCTCAAAAACTTAACCGGCAGAAAATATTTTTTTGAAAAAATCCCAAAGCCCCAGGGTCACAATTTCAGCAAAAATCTGACTTTTGGCAGCTGACTCAAAAATGGTGCCAACCGGTTGCAAATGCTCCCTTGAAAGCTTTGGCGATGGAAACAGAAGGCTTTTTATCACAGGACAAAAAATCAGCCCTCAAAAACGTAACCGGCAGAAAATATTTTTTTGAAAAAATCCCTAAGCCCCGGGGTCACAATTTCAGCAAAAATCTGACTTTTGGCAGTTCACTCAGAAATGGTGCCAACCGGTTGCAAATGCTCCCCTGAAAGGTTTGGCACTCAAAACAGAAGGCTTTTTATCACAGGACAAGAAATCAGCCCTCAAAAACTTAACCGGCAGAAAATATTTTTTTGAAAAAATCCCTAAGCCCCGGGGTCACAATTTCAGCAAAAATCTGACTTTTGGCAGCTCACTCAAAAATGGTGCCAACCGGTTGCAAATGCTCCCCTGAAAGCTTTGGTGATGGAAACAGAAGGCTTTTTATCACAGGACAAGAAATCAGCCCTCAAAAACGTAACCGGCAGAAAATATTTTTTTGAAAAAATCCCTAAGCCCCGGGGTCACAATTTCAGCAAAAATCTGACTTTTGGCAGTTCACTCAGAAATGGTGCCAACCGGTTGCAAATGCTCCCCTGAAAGGTTTGGCACTCAAAACAGAAGGCTTTTTATCACAGGACAAGAAATCAGCCCTCAAAAACTTAACCGGCAGAAAATATTTTTTTGAAAAAATCCCTAAGCCCCGGGGTCACAATTTCAGCAAAAATCTGACTTTTGGCAGCTCACTCAAAAATGGTGCCAACCGGTTGCAAATGCTCCCCTGAAAGCTTTGGTGATGGAAACAGAAGGCTTTTTATCACAGGACAAGAAATCAGCCCTCAAAAACGTAACCGGCAGAAAATATTTTTTTGAAAAAATCCCTAAGCCCCGGGGTCACAATTTCAGCAAAAATCTGACTTTTGGCAGTTCACTCAGAAATGGTGCCAACCGGTTGCAAATGCTCCCCTGAAAGGTTTGGCACTCAAAACAGAAGGCTTTTTATCACAGGACAAGAAATCAGCCCTCAAAAACTTAACCGGCAGAAAATATTTTTTTGAAAAAATCCCTAAGCCCCGGGGTCACAATTTCAGCAAAAATCTGACTTTTGGCAATTCATTTAAAAAAGGTGCCAGCCGGTTGCAAATGCTCCCCTGAAAGCTTTGGTGATGGAAACAGACGGCTTTTTTATCACAGGACAAAAAATAAGCCCTCAAAAACGTAACCGGCAGAAAATATTTTTTTGAAAAAATCCCTAAGCCCCGGGGTCACAATTTCAGCAAAAATCTGACTTTTGGCAGTTCACTCAGAAATGGTGCCAACCGGTTGCAAATGCTCCCCTGAAAGGTTTGGCACTCAAAACAGAAGGCTTTTTATCACAGGACAAGAAATCAGCCCTCAAAAACTTAACCGGCAGAAAATATTTTTTTGAAAAAATCCCAAAGCCCCAGGGTCACAATTTCAGCAAAAATCTGACTTTTGGCAGCTGACTCAAAAATGGTGCCAACCGGTTGCAAATGCTCCCTTGAAAGCTTTGGCGATGGAAACAGAAGGCTTTTTATCACAGGACAAGAAATCAGCCCTCAAAAACTTAACCGGCAGAAAATATTTTTTTGAAAAAATCCCAAAGCCCCGGGGTCACAATTTCAGCAAAAATCTGACTTTTGGCAGTTCACTCAAAAATGGTGCCAAGCGGTTGCAAATGCTCCCCTGAAAGCTTTGGTGATGGAAACAGAAGGCTTTTTATCACAGGACAAGAAATCAGCCCTCAAAAACGTAACCGGCAGAAAATATTTTTTTGAAAAAATCCCTAAGCCCCGGGGTCACAATTTCAGCAAAAATCTGACTTTTGGCAGCTCACTCAAAAATGGTGCCAACCGGTTGCAAATGCTCCCCTGAAAGCTTTGGTGATGGAAACAGAAGGCTTTTTATCACAGGACAAGAAATCAGCCCTCAAAAACGTAACCGGCAGAAAATATTTTTTTGAAAAAATCCCTAAGCCCCGGGGTCACAATTTCAGCAAAAATCTGACTTTTGGCAGTTCACTCAAAAATGGTGCCAACCGGTTGCAAATGCTCCCCTGAAAGGTTTGGCACTCAAAACAGAAGGCTTTTTATCACAGGACAAGAAATCAGCCCTCAAAAACTTAACCGGAAGAAAATATTTTTTTGAAAAAATCCCTAAGCCCCGGGGTCACAATTTCAGCAAAAATCTGACTTTTGGCAATTCATTTAAAAAAGGTGCCAACCGGTTGCAAATGCTCCCCTGAAAGCTTTGGTAATGGAAACAGAAGGCTTTTTTATCACAGGACAAGAAATAAGCCCCCAAAAACTTAACCGGCAGAAAATATTTTTTTGAAAAAATCCCAAAGCCCCAGGGTCACAATTTCAGCAAAAATCTGACTTTTGGCAGCTGACTCAAAAATGGTGCCAACCGGTTGCAAATGCTCCCCTGAAACGTTTGGCACTCAAAACAGAAGGCTTTTTATCACAGGACAAGAAATCAGCCCTCAAAAACTTAACCGGCAGAAAATATTTTTTTGAAAAAATCCCAAAGCCCCGGGGTCACAATTTCAGCAAAAATCTGACTTTTGGCAGTTCACTCAAAAATGGTGCCAAGCGGTTGCAAATGCTCCCCTGAAAGCTTTGGTGATGGAAACAGAAGGCTTTTTATCACAGGACAAGAAATCAGCCCTCAAAAACGTAACCGGCAGAAAATATTTTTTTGAAAAAATCCCTAAGCCCCGGGGTCACAATTTCAGCAAAAATCTGACTTTTGGCAGCTCACTCAAAAATGGTGCCAACCGGTTGCAAATGCTCCCCTGAAAGCTTTGGTGATGGAAACAGAAGGCTTTTTATCACAGGACAAGAAATCAGCCCTCAAAAACGTAACCGGCAGAAAATATTTTTTTGAAAAAATCCCTAAGCCCCGGGGTCACAATTTCAGCAAAAATCTGACTTTTGGCAGTTCACTCAAAAATGGTGCCAACCGGTTGCAAATGCTCCCCTGAAAGGTTTGGCACTCAAAACAGAAGGCTTTTTATCACAGGACAAGAAATCAGCCCTCAAAAACTTAACCGGCAGAAAATATTTTTTTGAAAAAATCCCTAAGCCCCGGGGTCACAATTTCAGCAAAAATCTGACTTTTGGCAATTCATTTAAAAAAGGTGCCAACCGGTTGCAAATGCTCCCCTGAAAGCTTTGGTAATGGAAACAGAAGGCTTTTTTATCACAGGACAAGAAATAAGCCCCCAAAAACTTAACCGGCAGAAAATATTTTTTTGAAAAAATCCCAAAGCCCCAGGGTCACAATTTCAGCAAAAATCTGACTTTTGGCAGCTGACTCAAAAATGGTGCCAACCGGTTGCAAATGCTCCCCTGAAACGTTTGGCACTCAAAACAGAAGGCTTTTTATCACAGGACAAGAAATCAGCCCTCAAAAACTTAACCGGCAGAAAATATTTTTTTGAAAAAATCCCAAAGCCCCGGGGTCACAATTTCAGCAAAAATCTGACTTTTGGCAATTCATTTAAAAAAGGTGCCAACCGGTTGCAAATGCTACCCTGAAAGCTTTGGTGATGGAAACAGAAGGCTTTTTATCACAGGACAAGAAATAAGCCCTCAAAAACTTAACCGGCAGAAAATATTTTTTTGAAAAAATCCCTAAGCCCCGGGGTCACAATTTCAGCAAAAATCTGACTTTTGGCAGTTCACTCAAAAATGGTGCCAACTGGTTGCAAATGCTCCCCTGAATGCTTTGGTGATGGAAACAGAAGGCTTTTTATCACAGGACAACAAATCAGCCCTCAAAAACTTAACCGGCAGAAAATATTTTTTTGAAAAAATCCCTAAGCCCCGGGGTCACAATTTCAGCAAAAATCTGACTTTTGGCAATTCACTCAAAAATGGTGCCAAAAGCTTGAAAATGCTCCCCTGAAAGGTCTGGCACTCGAAACAGAAGGCTTTTTATCACAGGACAAGAAATCAGCCCTCAAAAACTTAACCGGCAGAAAATATTTTTTTGAAAAAATCCCTAAGCCCCGGGGTCACAATTTCATCAAAAATCTGACTTTTGGCAATTCACTCAGAAACGGTGCCAAAAGCTTGAAAATGCTCCGCTGAAAGCTTTGGCAATGGAAACAGAAGGCTTTTTATCACAGGACAAGAAATCAGCCCTCAAAAACTTAACCGGCAGAAAATATTTTTTTGAAAAAATCCCTAAGCCCCGGGGTCACAATTTCAGCAAAAATCTGACTTTTGGCAATTCACTCAAAAATGGTGCCAAAAGCTTGAAAATGCTCCCCTGAAAGGTCTGGCACTCGAAACAGAAGGCTTTTTATCACAGGACAAGAAATCAGCCCTCAAAAACTTAACCGGCAGAAAATATTTTTTTGAAAAAATCCCTAAGCCCCGGGGTCACAATTTCAGCAAAAATCTGACTTTTGGCAATTCACTCAAAAATGGTGCCAACCGGTTGCAAATGCTCCCCTGAAAGTTTGGCACTCGAAACAGAAGGCTTTTTATCACAGGACAAGAAATCAGCCCTCAAAAACTTAACCGGCAGAAAATATTTTTTTGAAAAAATCCCTAAGCCCCGGGGTCACAATTTCAGTAAAAATCTGACTTTTGGCAGCTCACTCAAAAATGGTGCCAACCGGTTGCAAATGCTCCCCTGAAAGCTTTGGTGATGGAAACAGAAGGCTTTTTATCACAGGACAAGAAATCAGCCCTCAAAAACGTAACCGGCAGAAAATATTTTTTTGAAAAAATCCCTAAGCCCCGGGGTCACAATTTCAGCAAAAATCTGACTTTTGGCAGTTCACTCAGAAATGGTGCCAACCGGTTGCAAATGCTCCCCTGAAAGGTTTGGCACTCAAAACAGAAGGCTTTTTATCACAGGACAAGAAATCAGCCCTCAAAAACTTAACCGGCAGAAAATTTTTTTTTTGAAAAAATCCCTAAGCCCCGGGGTCACAATTTCAGCAAAAATCTGACTTTTGGCAATTCATTTAAAAAAGGTGCCAACCGGTTGCAAATGCTCCCCTGAAAGCTTTGGTGATGGAAACAGACGGCTTTTTTATCACAGGACAAGAAATAAGCCCTCAAAAACTTAACCGGCAGAAAATATTTTTTTGAAAAAATCCCAAAGCCCCAGGGTCACAATTTCAGCAAAAATCTGACTTTTGGCAGCTGACTCAAAAATGGTGCCAACCGGTTGCAAATGCTCCCTTGAAAGCTTTGGCGATGGAAACAGAAGGCTTTTTATCACAGGACAAGAAATCAGCCCTCAAAAACTTAACCGGCAGAAAATATTTTTTTGAAAAAATCCCTAAGCCCCGGGGTCACAATTTCAGCAAAAATCTGACTTTTGGCAATTCACTCAAAAATGGTGCCAACCGGTTGCAAATGCTCCCCTGAAAGCTTTGGTGATGGAAACAGAAGGCTTTTTATCACAGGACAAGAAATCAGCCCTCAAAAACGTAACCGGCGGAAAATATTTTTTTGAAAAAATCCCTAAGCCCCGGGGTCACAATTTCAGCAAAAATCTGACTTTTGGCAATTCACTCAAAAATGGTGCCAAAAGCTTGAAAATGCTCCCCTGAAGGGTCTGGCACTCGAAACAGAAGGCTTTTTATCACAGGACAAGAAATCAGCCCTCAAAAACTTAACCGGCAGAAAATATTTTTTTGAAAAAATCCCAAAGCCCCGGGGTCACAATTTCAGCAAAAATCTGACTTTCGGCAAATCACTTAAAAATGGTGCCAACCGGTTGCAAATGCTCCCCTGAAAGTTTGGCACTCGAAACAGAAGGCTTTTTTATCACATGGACAAGAAATCAGCCCTCAAAAACTTAACAGGCAGAAAATATTTTTTTGAAAAAATCCCTAAGCCCCGGGGTCACAATTTCAGCAAAAATCTGACTTTTGGCAGTTCACTCAAAAATGGTGCCAACCGGTTGCAAATGCTCCCCTGAAAGCTTTGGTGATGGAAACAGAAGGCTTTTTATCACAGGACAAGAAATCAGCCCTCAAAAACGTAACCGGCAGAAAATATTTTTTTGAAAAAATCCCTAAGCCCCGGGGTCACAATTTCAGCAAAAATCTGACTTTTGGCAGTTCACTCAAAAATGGTGCCAACCGGTTGCAAATGCTCCCCTGAAAGGTTTGGCACTCGAAACAGAAGGCTTTTTATCACAGGACAAGAAATCAGCCCTCAAAAACTTAACCGGCAGAAAATATTTTTTGAAAAAATCCCTAAGCCCCGGGGTCACAATTTCAGCAAAAATCTGACTTTTGGCAGTTCACTCAGAAATGGTGCCAACCGGTTGCAAATGCTCCCCTGAAAGGTTTGGCACTCAAAACAGAAGGCTTTTTATCACAGGACAAGAAATCAGCCCTCAAAAACTTAACCGGCAGAAAATATTTTTTTGAAAAAATCCCTAAGCCCCGGGGTCACAATTTCAGCAAAAATCTGACTTTTGGCAATTCACTCAAAAATGGTGCCAAAAGCTTGAAAATGCTCCCCTGAAGGGTCTGGCACTCGAAACAGAAGGCTTTTTATCACAGGACAAGAAATCAGCCCTCAAAAACTTAACCGGCAGAAAATATTTTTTTGAAAAAATCCCAAAGCCCCGGGGTCACAATTTCAGCAAAAATCTGACTTTCGGCAAATCACTTAAAAATGGTGCCAACCGGTTGCAAATGCTCCCCTGAAAGTTTGGCACTCGAAACAGAAGGCTTTTTTATCACATGGACAAGAAATCAGCCCTCAAAAACTTAACAGGCAGAAAATATTTTTTTGAAAAAATCCCTAAGCCCCGGGGTCACAATTTCAGCAAAAATCTGACTTTTGGCAGTTCACTCAAAAATGGTGCCAACCGGTTGCAAATGCTCCCCTGAAAGCTTTGGTGATGGAAACAGAAGGCTTTTTATCACAGGACAAGAAATCAGCCCTCAAAAACGTAACCGGCAGAAAATATTTTTTTGAAAAAATCCCTAAGCCCCGGGGTCACAATTTCAGCAAAAATCTGACTTTTGGCAGTTCACTCAAAAATGGTGCCAACCGGTTGCAAATGCTCCCCTGAAAGGTTTGGCACTCGAAACAGAAGGCTTTTTATCACAGGACAAGAAATCAGCCCTCAAAAACTTAACCGGCAGAAAATATTTTTTGAAAAAATCCCTAAGCCCCGGGGTCACAATTTCAGCAAAAATCTGACTTTTGGCAGTTCACTCAGAAATGGTGCCAACCGGTTGCAAATGCTCCCCTGAAAGGTTTGGCACTCAAAACAGAAGGCTTTTTATCACAGGACAAGAAATCAGCCCTCAAAAACTTAACCGGCAGAAAATATTTTTTTGAAAAAATCCCTAAGCCCCGGGGTCACAATTTCAGCAAAAATCTGACTTTTGGCAATTCATTTAAAAAAGGTGCCAACCGGTTGCAAATGCTCCCCTGAAAGCTTTGGTGATGGAAACAGAAGGCTTTTTTATCACAGGACAAGAAATAAGCCCTCAAAAACTTAACCGGCAGAAAATATTTTTTTGAAAAAATCCCAAAGCCCCAGGGTCACAATTTCAGCAAAAATCTGACTTTTGGCAGCTGACTCAAAAATGGTGCCAACCGGTTGCAAATGCTCCCTTGAAAGCTTTGGCGATGGAAACAGAAGGCTTTTTATCACAGGACAAGAAATCAGCCCTCAAAAACTTAACCGGCAGAAAATATTTTTTTGAAAAAATCCCAAAGCCCCGGGGTCACAATTTCAGCAAAAATCTGACTTTTGGCAGTTCACTCAAAAATGGTGCCAACCGGTTGCAAATGCTCCCCTGAAAGCTTTGGTGATGGAAACAGAAGGCTTTTTATCACAGTACAAGAAATCAGCCCTCAAAAACGTAACCGGCAGAAAATATTTTTTTGAAAAAATCTTAAGCCCCGGGGTCACAATTTCAGCAAAAATCTGACTTTTGGTAATTCACTCAAAAATGGAGCCAACCGGTTGCAAATGCTCCCCTGAAAGGTTTGGCACTCGAAACAGAAGGCTTTTTATCACAGGACAAGAAATCAGCCCTCAAAAACTTAACTGGCAGAAAATATTTTTTTGCAAAAATCCCTAAGCCCCGGGGTCACAATTTCAGCAAAAATCTGACTTTTGGCAATTCACTCAAAAATGGTGCCAAAAGCTTGAAAATGCTCCGCTGAAAGCTTTGGCGATGGAAACTGAAGGCTTTTTATCACAGGACAAGAAATAAGCCCTCAAAAACTTAACCGGCAGAAAATATTTTTTTGAAAAAATCCCTAAGCCCCGGGGTCACAATTTCAGCAAAAATCTGACTTTTGGCAATTCACTCAAAAATGGTGCCAACCGGTTGCAAATGCTCCCCTGAAAGCTTTGGTGATGGAAACAGAAGGCTTTTTATCACAGGACAAGAAATCAGCCCTCAAAAACGTAACCGGCAGAAAATATTTTTTTGAAAAAATCCCTAAGCCCCGGGGTCACAATTTCAGCAAAAATCTGACTTTTGGCAGTTCACTCAAAAATGGTGCCAACCGGTTGCAAATGCTCCCCTGAAAGGTTTGGCACTCGAAACAGAAGGCTTTTTATCACAGGACAAGAAATCAGCCCTCAAAAACTTAACCGGCAGAAAATATTTTTTGAAAAAATCCCTAAGCCCCGGGGTCACAATTTCAGCAAAAATCTGACTTTTGGCAATTCACTCAAAAATGGTGCCAAAAGCTTGAAAATGCTCCCCTGAAGGGTCTGGCACTCGAAACAGAAGGCTTTTTATCACAGGACAAGAAATCAGCCCTCAAAAACTTAACCGGCAGAAAATATTTTTTTGAAAAAATCCCAAAGCCCCGGGGTCACAATTTCAGCAAAAATCTGACTTTCGGCAAATCACTTAAAAATGGTGCCAACCGGTTGCAAATGCTCCCCTGAAAGTTTGGCACTCGAAACAGAAGGCTTTTTTATCACATGGACAAGAAATCAGCCCTCAAAAACTTAACAGGCAGAAAATATTTTTTTGAAAAAATCCCTAAGCCCCGGGGTCACAATTTCAGCAAAAATCTGACTTTTGGCAGTTCACTCAAAAATGGTGCCAACCGGTTGCAAATGCTCCCCTGAAAGCTTTGGTGATGGAAACAGAAGGCTTTTTATCACAGGACAAGAAATCAGCCCTCAAAAACGTAACCGGCAGAAAATATTTTTTTGAAAAAATCCCTAAGCCCCGGGGTCACAATTTCAGCAAAAATCTGACTTTTGGCAGTTCACTCAAAAATGGTGCCAACCGGTTGCAAATGCTCCCCTGAAAGGTTTGGCACTCGAAACAGAAGGCTTTTTATCACAGGACAAGAAATCAGCCCTCAAAAACTTAACCGGCAGAAAATATTTTTTGAAAAAATCCCTAAGCCCCGGGGTCACAATTTCAGCAAAAATCTGACTTTTGGCAGTTCACTCAGAAATGGTGCCAACCGGTTGCAAATGCTCCCCTGACAGGTTTGGCACTCAAAACAGAAGGCTTTTTATCACAGGACAAGAAATCAGCCCTCAAAAACTTAACCGGCAGAAAATATTTTTTTGAAAAAATCCCTAAGCCCCGGGGTCACAATTTCAGCAAAAATCTGACTTTTGGCAATTCATTTAAAAAAGGTGCCAACCGGTTGCAAATGCTCCCCTGAAAGCTTTGGTGATGGAAACAGAAGGCTTTTTTATCACAGGACAAGAAATAAGCCCTCAAAAACTTAACCGGCAGAAAATATTTTTTTGAAAAAATCCCAAAGCCCCAGGGTCACAATTTCAGCAAAAATCTGACTTTTGGCAGCTGACTCAAAAATGGTGCCAACCGGTTGCAAATGCTCCCTTGAAAGCTTTGGCGATGGAAACAGAAGGCTTTTTATCACAGGACAAGAAATCAGCCCTCAAAAACTTAACCGGCAGAAAATATTTTTTTGAAAAAATCCCAAAGCCCCGGGGTCACAATTTCAGCAAAAATCTGACTTTTGGCAGTTCACTCAAAAATGGTGCCAACCGGTTGCAAATGCTCCCCTGAAAGCTTTGGTGATGGAAACAGAAGGCTTTTTATCACAGTACAAGAAATCAGCCCTCAAAAACGTAACCGGCAGAAAATATTTTTTTGAAAAAATCCCTAAGCCCCGGGGTCACAATTTCAGCAAAAATCTGACTTTTGGCAATTCACTCAAAAATGGAGCCAACCGGTTGCAAATGCTCCCCTGAAAGGTTTGGCACTCGAAACAGAAGGCTTTTTATCACAGGACAAGAAATCAGCCCTCAAAAACTTAACTGGCAGAAAATATTTTTTTGCAAAAATCCCTAAGCCCCGGGGTCACAATTTCAGCAAAAATCTGACTTTTGGCAATTCACTCAAAAATGGTGCCAAAAGCTTGAAAATGCTCCGCTGAAAGCTTTGGCGATGGAAACTGAAGGCTTTTTATCACAGGACAAGAAATAAGCCCTCAAAAACTTAACCGGCAGAAAATATTTTTTTGAAAAAATCCCAAAGCCCCGGGGTCACAATTTCAGCAAAAATCTGACTTTTGGCAGTTCACTCAAAAATGGTGCCAACCGGTTGCAAATGCTCCCCTGAAAGCTTTGGTGATGGAAACAGAAGGCTTTTTATCACAGGACAAGAAATCAGCCCTCAAAAACGTAACCGGCAGAAAATATTTTTTTGAAAAGATCCCTAAGCCCCGGGGTCACAATTTCAGCAAAAATCTGACTTTTGGCAATTCATTTAAAAAAGGTGCCAACCGGTTGCAAACGCTCCCCTGAAAGCTTTGGTAATGGAAACAGAAGGCTTTTTTATCACAGGACAAGAAATAAGCCCCCAAAAACTTAACCGGCAGAAAATATTTTTTTGAAAAAATCCCAAAGCCCCGGGGTCACAATTTCAGGAAAAATCTGACTTTTGGCAATTCACTCAAAAATGGTGCCAAAAGCTTGAAAATGCTCCCCTGAAGGGTCTGGCACTCGAAACAGAAGGCTTTTTATCACAGGACAAGAAATCAGCCCTCAAAAACTTAACCGGCAGAAAATATTTTTTTGAAAAAATCCCAAAGCCCCGGGGTCACAATTTCAGCAAAAATCTGACTTTCGGCAATTCACTTAAAAATGGTGCCAACCGGTTGCAAATGCTCCCCTGAAAGTTTGGCACTCGAAACAGAAGGCTTTTTTATCACATGGACAAGAAATCAGCCCTCAAAAACTTAACCGGCAGAAAATATTTTTTTGAAAAAATCCCTAAGCCCCGGGGTCACAATTTCAGCAAAAATCTGACTTTTGGCAGTTCACTCAAAAATGGTGCCAACCGGTTGCAAATGCTCCCCTGAAAGCTTTGGTGATGGAAACAGAAGGCTTTTTATCACAGGACAAGAAATCAGCCCTCAAAAACGTAACCGGCAGAAAATATTTTTTTGAAAAAATCCCTAAGCCCCGGGGTCACAATTTCAGCAAAAATCTGACTTTTGGCAGTTCACTCAAAAATGGTGCCAACCGGTTGCAAATGCTCCCCTGAAAGGTTTGGCACTCGAAACAGAAGGCTTTTTATCACAGGACAAGAAATCAGCCCTCAAAAACTTAACCGGCAGAAAATATTTTTTGAAAAAATCCCTAAGCCCCGGGGTCACAATTTCATCAAAAATCTGACTTTTGGCAATTCACTCAAAAACGGTGCCAAAAGCTTGAAAATGCTCCGCTGAAAGCTTTGGCGATGGAAACAGAAGGCTTTTTATCACAGGACAAGAAATCAGCCCTCAAAAACTTAACCGGCAGAAAATATTTTTTGAAAAAATCCCTAAGCCCCGGGGTCACAATTTCAGCAAAAATCTGACTTTTGGCAATTCACTCAAAAATGGTGCCAAAAGCTTGAAAATGCTCCCCTGAAAGGTCTGGCACTCGAAACAGAAGGCTTTTTATCACAGGACAAGAAATCAGCCCTCAAAAACTTAACCGGCAGAAAATATTTTTTTGAAAAAATCCCAAAGCCCCGGGGTCACAATTTCAGTAAAAATCTGACTTTTGGCAGCTCACTCAAAAATGGTGCCAACCGGTTGCAAATGCTCCCTTGAAAGCTTTGGCGATGGAAACAGAAGGCTTTTTATCACAGGACAGGAAATCAGCCCTCAAAAACTTAACCGGCAGAAATTTTTTTTTGAAAAAATCCCTAAGCCCCGGGGTCACAATTTCAGCAAAAATCTGACTTTTGGCAATTCATTTAAAAAAGGTGCCAACCGGTTGCAAATGCTCCCCTGAAAGCTTTGGTAATGGAAACAGAAGGCTTTTTTATCACAGGACAAGAAATAAGCCCCCAAAAACTTAACCGGCAGAAAATATTTTTTTGAAAAAATCCCAAAGCCCCAGGGTCACAATTTCAGCAAAAATCTGACTTTTGGCAGCTGACTCAAAAATGGTGCCAACCGGTTGCAAATGCTCCCTTGAAAGCTTTGGCGATGGAAACAGAAGGCTTTTTATCACAGGAGAAGAAATCAGCCCTCAAAAACTTAACCGGCAGAAAATATTTTTTTGAAAAAATCCCTAAGCCCCGGGGTCACAATTTCAGCAAAAATCTGACTTTTGGCAATTCACTCAAAAATGGTGCGAACCGGTTGCAAATGCTCCCCTGAAAGCTTTGGTGATGGAAACAGAAGGCTTTTTATCACAGTACAAGAAATCAGCCCTCAAAAACGTAACCGGCAGAAAATATTTTTTTGAAAAAATCCCTAAGCCCCGGGGTCACAATTTCAGCAAAAATCTGACTTTTGGCAATTCACTCAAAAATGGTGCCAACCGGTTGCAAATGCTCCCCTGAAAGCTTTGGTGATGGAAACAGAAGGCTTTTTATCACAGGACAAGAAATCAGCCCTCAAAAACGTAACCGGCAGAAAATATTTTTTTGAAAAAATCCCTAAGCCCCGGGGTCACAATTTCAGCAAAAATCTGACTTTTGGCAATTCACTCAAAAATGGTGCCAAAAGCTTGAAAATGCTCCCCTGAAAGGTCTGGCACTCGAAACAGAAGGCTTTTTATCACAGGACAAGAAATCAGCCCTCAAAAACTTAACCGGCAGAAAATATTTTTTTGAAAAAATCCCAAAGCCCCGGGGTCACAATTTCAGCAAAAATCTGACTTTCGGCAATTCACTTAAAAATGGTGCCAACCGGTTGCAAATGCTCCCCTGAAAGTTTGGCACTCGAAACAGAAGGCTTTTTTATCACATGGACAAGAAATCAGCCCTCAAAAACTTAACCGGCAGAAAATAATTTTTTGAAAAAATCCCAAAGCCCCGGGGTCACAATTTCAGCAAAAATCTGACTTTCGGCAATTCACTTAAAAATGGTGCCAACCGGTTGCAAATGCTCCCCTGAAAGTTTGGCACTCGAAACAGAAGGCTTTTTTATCACATGGACAAGAAATCAGCCCTCAAAAACTTAACCGGCAGAAAATATTTTTTGAAAAAATCCCTAAGCCCCGGGGTCACAATTTCATCAAAAATCTGACTTTTGGCAATTCACTCAAAAACGGTGCCAAAAGCTTGAAAATGCTCCGCTGAAAACTTTGGCGATGGAAACAGAAGGCTTTTTATCACAGGACAAGAAATCAGCCCTCAAAAACTTAACCGGCAGAAAATATTTTTTTGAAAAAATCCCTAAGCCCTGGGGTCACAATTTCAGCAAAAATCTGACTTTTGGCAATTCACTCAAAAATGGTGCCAAAAGCTTGAAAATGCTCCCCTGAAAGGTCTGGCACTCGAAACAGAAGGCTTTTTATCACAGGACAAGAAATCAGCCCTCAAAAACTTAACCGGCAGAAAATATTTTTTTGAAAAAATCCCAAAGCCCCGGGGTCACAATTTCAGTAAAAATCTGACTTTTGGCAGCTCACTCAAAAATGGTGCCAACCGGTTGCAAATGCTCCCTTGAAAGCTTTGGCGATGGAAACAGAAGGCTTTTTATCACAGGACAGGAAATCAGCCCTCAAAAACTTAACCGGCAGAAATTTTTTTTTGAAAAAATCCCTAAGCCCCGGGGTCACAATTTCAGCAAAAATCTGACTTTTGGCAATTCATTTAAAAAAGGTGCCAACCGGTTGCAAATGCTCCCCTGAAAGCTTTGGTGATGGAAACAGAAGGCTTTTTTATCACAGGACAAGAAATAAGCCCCCAAAAACTTAACCGGCAGAAAATATTTTTTTGAAAAAATCCCAAAGCCCCAGGGTCACAATTTCAGCAAAAATCTGACTTTTGGCAGCTGACTCAAAAATGGTGCCAACCGGTTGCAAATGCTCCCTTGAAAGCTTTGGCGATGGAAACAGAAGGCTTTTTATCACAGGACAAGAAATCAGCCCTCAAAAACTTAACCGGCAGAAAATATTTTTTTGAAAAAAATCCCAAAGCCCCGGGGTCACAATTTCAGCAAAAATCTGACTTTTGGCAGTTCACTCAAAAATGGTGCCAACCGGTTTCAAATGCTCCCCTGAAAGCTTTGGTGATGGAAACAGAAGGCTTTTTATCACAGGACAAGAAATCAGCCCTCAAAAACGTAACCGGCAGAAAATATTTTTTTGAAAAAATCCCTAAGCCCCGGGGTCACAATTTCAGCAAAAATCTGACTTTTGGCAGTTCACTCAGAAATGGTGCCAACCGGTTGCAAATGCTCCCCTGAAAGGTTTGGCACTCAAAACAGAAGGCTTTTTATCACAGGACAAGAAATCAGCCCTCAAAAACTTAACCGGCAGAAAATATTTTTTTGAAAAAATCCCTAAGCCCCGGGGTCACAATTTCAGCAAAAATCTGACTTTTGGCAATTCATTTAAAAAAGGTGCCAACCGGTTGCAAATGCTCCCCTGAAAGCTTTGGTGATGGAAACAGAAGGCTTTTTTATCACAGGACAAGAAATAAGCCCTCAAAAACTTAACCGGCAGAAAATATTTTTTTGAAAAAATCCCAAAGCCCCAGGGTCACAATTTCAGCAAAAATCTTACTTTTGGCAGCTGACTCAAAAATGGTGCCAACCGGTTGCAAATGCTCCGCTGAAAGCTTTGGCGATGGAAACAGAAGGCTTTTTATCACAGGACAAGAAATCAGCCCTCAAAAACTTAACCGGCAGAAAATATTTTTTTGAAAAAATCCCAAAGCCCCGGGGTCACAATTTCAGCAAAAATCTGACTTTTGGCAGTTCACTCAAAAATGGTGCCAACCGGTTGCAAATGCTCCCCTGAAAGCTTTGGTGATGGAAACAGAAGGCTTTTTATCACAGTACAAGAAATCAGCCCTCAAAAACGTAACCGGCAGAAAATATTTTTTTGAAAAAATCCCTAAGCCCCGGGGTCACAATTTCAGCAAAAATCTGACTTTTGGCAATTCACTCAAAAATGGTGCCAACCGGTTGCAAATGCTCCCCTGAAAGGTTTGGCACTCGAAACAGAAGGCTTTTTATCACAGGACAAGAAATCAGCCCTCAAAAACTTAACCGGCAGAAAATATTTTTTTGAAAAAATCCCAAAGCCCCGGGGTCACAATTTCAGGCAAAAATCTGACTTTTGGCAGCTCACTCAAAAATGGTGCCAACCGGTTGCAAATGCTCCCTTGAAAGCTTTGGCGATGGAAACAGAAGGCTTTTTATCACAGGACAAGAAATCAGCCCTCAAAAACTTAACCGGCAGAAAATATTTTTTTGAAAAAATCCCAAAGCCCCGGGGTCACAATTTCAGCAAAAATCTGACTTTTGGCAGTTCACTCAAAAATGGTGCCAACCGGTTGCAAATGCTCCCCTGAAAGCTTTGGTGATGGAAACAGAAGGCTTTTTATCACAGTACAAGAAATCAGCCCTCAAAAACGTAACCGGCAGAAAATATTTTTTTGAAAAAATCCCTAAGCCCCGGGGTCACAATTTCAGCAAAAATCTGACTTTTGGCAATTCACTCAAAAATGGTGCCAAAAGCTTGAAAATGCTCCCCTGAAAGGTCTGGCACTCGAAACAGAAGGCTTTTTATCACAGGACAAGAAATCAGCCCTCAAAAACTTAACCGGCAGAAAATATTTTTTTGAAAAAATCCCAAAGCCCCGGGGTCACAATTTCAGCAAAAATCTGACTTTCAGCAATTCACTTAAAAATGGTGCCAACCGGTTGCAAATGCTCCCCTGAAAGTTTGGCACTCGAAACAGAAGGCTTTTTTATCACATGGACAAGAAATCAGCCCTCAAAAACTTAACCGGCAGAAAATATTTTTTTGAAAAAATCCCTAAGCCCCGGGGTCACAATTTCAGCAAAAATCTGACTTTTGGCAGTTCACTCAAAAATGGTGCCAACCGGTTGCAAATGCTCCCCTGAAAGGTTTGGCACTCGCAACAGAAGGCTTTTTATCACAGGACAAGAAATCAGCCCTCAAAAACTTAACCGGCAGAAAATATTTTTTGAAAAAATCCCTAAGCCCCGGGGTCACAATTTCATCAAAAATCTGACTTTTGGCAATTCACTCAAAAACGGTGCCAAAAGCTTGAAAATGCTCCGCTGAAAGCTTTGGCGATGGAAACAGAAGGCTTTTTATCACAGGACAAGAAATCAGCCCTCAAAAACTTAACCGGCAGAAAATATTTTTTTGAAAAAATCCCTAAGCCCCGGGGTCACAATTTCAGCAAAAATCTGACTTTTGGCAATTCATTTAAAAAAGGTGCCAACCGGTTGCAAATGCTCCCCTGAAAGCTTTGGTGATGGAAACAGAAGGCTTTTTTTATCACAGGACAAGAAATCAGCCCTCAAAAACTTAACCGGCAGAAAATATTTTTTTGAAAAAATCCCAAAGCCCCGGGGTCACAATTTCAGTAAAAATCTGACTTTTGGCAGCTCACTCAAAAATGGTGCCAACCGGTTGCAAATGCTCCCTTGAAAGCTTTGGCGATGGAAACAGAAGGCTTTTTATCACAGGACAGGAAATCAGCCCTCAAAAACTTAACCGGCAGAAAATATTTTTTTGAAAAAATCCCTAAGCCCCGGGGTCACAATTTCATCAAAAATCTGACTTTTGGCAATTCACTCAAAAACGGTGCCAACCGGTTGCAAATGCTCCGCTGAAAGCTTTGGCGATGGAAACTGAAGGCTTTTTATCACAGGACAAGAAATAAGCCCTCAAAAACTTAACCAGCAGAAAATATTTTTTTGAAAAAATCCCAAAGCCCCGGGGTCACAATTTCAGCAAAAATCTGACTTTTGGCAGTTCACTCAAAAATGGTGCCAACCGGTTGCAAATGCTCCCCTGAAAGGTTTGGCACTCAAAACAGAAGGCTTTTTATCACAGGACAAGAAATCAGCCCTTAAAAACTTAACCGGCAGAAAATATTTTTTTGAATAAATCCCTAAGCCCCGGGGTCACAATTTCAGCAAAAATCTGACTTTTGGCAATTCATTTAAAAAAGGTGCCAACCGGTTGCAAATGCTCCCCTGAAAGCTTTGGTGATGGAAACAGAAGGCTTTTTTTATCACAGGACAAGAAATAAGCCCTCAAAAACTTAACCGGAAGAAAATATTTTTTTGAAAAAATCCCAAAGCCCCAGGGTCACAATTTCAGCAAAAATCTGACTTTTGGCAGCTGACTCAAAAATGGTGCCAACCGGTTGCAAATGCTCCCTTGAAAGCTTTGGCGATGGAAACAGAAGGCTTTTTATCACAGGACAAGAAATCAGCCCTCAAAAACTTAACCGGAAGAAAATATTTTTTTGAAAAAATCCCTAAGCCCCGGGGTCACAATTTCAGCAAAAATCTGACTTTTGGCAATTCACTCAAAAATGGTGCCAAAAGCTTGAAAATGCTCCCCTGAAAGGTTTGGTACTCGAAACAGAAGGCTTTTTATCACAGGACAAGAAATCAGCCCTCAAAAACTTAACCGGCAGAAAATATTTTTTTGAAAAAATCCCAAAGCCCCGGGGTCACAATTTCAGCAAAAATCTGACTTTTGGCAGTTCACTCAAAAATGGTGCCAACCGGTTGCAAATGCTCCCCTGAAAGCTTTGGTGATGGAAACAGAAGGCTTTTTATCACAGTACAAGAAATCAGCCCTCAAAAACGTAACCGGCAGAAAATATTTTTTTGAAAAAATCCCTAAGCCCCGGGGTCACAATTTCAGCAAAAATGTGACTTTTGGCAATTCACTCAAAAATGGTGCCAACCGGTTGCAAATGCTCCCCTGAAAGGTTTGGCACTCGAAACAGAAGGCTTTTTATCACAGAACAAGAAATCAGCCCTCAAAAACTTAACTGGCAGAAAATATTTTTTTGAAAAAATCCCAAAGCCCCAGGGTCACAATTTCAGCAAAAATCTGACTTTTGGCAATTCACTCAAAAATGGTGCCAAAAGCTTAAAAATGCTCCGCTGAAAGCTTTGGCGATGGAAACTGAAGGCTTTTTATGACAGGACAAGAAATAAGCCCTCAAAAACTTAACCGGCAGAAAATATTTTTTTGAAAAAATCCCAAAGCCCCGGGGTCACAATTTCAGCAAAAATCTGACTTTTGGCAGTTCACTCAAAAATGGTGCCAAAAGATTGAAAATGCTCCCCTGAAAGCTTTGGTGATGGAAACAGAAGGCTTTTTATCACAGGACAAAAAATCAGCCCTCAAAAACGTAACCGGCAGAAAATATTTTTTTGAAAAAATCCCTAAGCCCCGGGGTCACAATTTCAGCAAAAATCAGACTTTTGGCAGTTCACTCAAAAATGGTGCCAACCGGTTGCAAATGCTCCCCTGAAAGCTTTGGTGATGGAAACAGAAGGCTTTTTATCACAGGACAAGAAATCAGCCCTCAAAAACGTAACCGGCAGAAAATATTTTTTTGAAAAAATCCCTAAGCCCCGGGGTCACAATTTCAGCAAAAATCTGACTTTTGGCAATTCACTCAAAAATGGTGCCAAAAGCTTGAAAATACTCCCCTGAAAGGTCTGGCACTCGAAACAGAAGGCTTTTTATCACAGGACAAGAAATCAGCCCTCAAAAACTTAACCGGCAGAAAATATTTTTTTGAAAAAATCCCTAAGCCCCGGGGTCACAATTTCAGCAAAAATCTGACTTTCGGCAATTCACTTAAAAATGGTGCCAACCGGTTGCAAATGCTCCCCTGAAAGTTTGGCACTCGAAACAGAAGGCTTTTTTATCACATGGACAAGAAATCAGCCCTCAAAAACATAACCGGCAGAAAATATTTTTTTGAAAAAATCCCTAAGCCCCGGGGTCACAATTTCAGCAAAAATCTGACTTTTGGCAGTTCACTCAAAAATGGTGCCAACCGGTTGCAAATGCTCCCCTGAAAGCTTTGGTGATGGAAACAGAAGGCTTTTTATCACAGGACAAGAAATCAGCCCTCAAAAACTTAACCAGCAGAAAATATTTTTTGAAAAAATCCCTAAGCCCCGAGGTCACAATTTCATCAAAAATCTGACTTTTGGCAATTCACTCAAAAACGGTGCCAAAAGCTTGACAATGCTCCGCTGAAAGCTTTGGCGATGGAAACAGAAGGCTTTTTATCACAGGACAAGAAATCAGCCCTCAAAAACTTAACCGGCAGAAAATATTTTTTTGAAAAAATCCCTAAGCCCCGGGGTCACAATTTCAGCAAAAATCTGACTTTTGGCAATTCACTCAAAAATGGTGCCAACCGGTTGCAAATGCTCCCTTGAAAGCTTTGGCGATGGAAACAGAAGGCTTTTTATCACAGGACAGGAAATCAGCCCTCAAAAACTTAACCGGCAGAAAATATTTTTTTGAAAAAATCCCTAAGCCCCGGGGTCACAATTTCATCAAAAATCTGACTTTTGGCAATTCACTCAAAAACGGTGCCAACCGGTTGCAAATGCTCCGCTGAAAGCTTTGGCGATGGAAACTGAAGGCTTTTTATCACAGGACAAGAAATAAGCCCTCAAAAACTTAACCGGCAGAAAATATTTTTTTGAAAAAATCCCAAAGCCCCGGGGTCACAATTTCAGCAAAAATCTGACTTTTGGCAGTTCACTCAAAAATGGTGCCAACCGGTTGCAAATGCTCCCCTGAAAGGTTTGGCACTCAAAACAGAAGGCTTTTTATCACAGGACAAGAAATCAGCCCTTAAAAACTTAACCGGCAGAAAATATTTTTTTGAATAAATCCCTAAGCCCCGGGGTCACAATTTCAGCAAAAATCTGACTTTTGGCAATTCATTTAAAAAAGGTGCCAACCGGTTGCAAATGCTCCCCTGAAAGCTTTGGTGATGGAAACAGAAGGCTTTTTTTATCACAGGACAAGAAATAAGCCCTCAAAAACTTAACCGGCAGAAAATATTTTTTTGAAAAAATCCCAAAGCCCCAGGGTCACAATTTCAGCAAAAATCTGACTTTTGGCAGCTGACTCAAAAATGGTGCCAACCGGTTGCAAATGCTCCCTTGAAAGCTTTGGCGATGGAAACAGAAGGCTTTTTATCACAGGACAAGAAATAAGCCCTCAAAAACTTAACCGGCAGAAAATATTTTTTTGAAAAAATCCCAAAGCCCCGGGGTCACAATTTCAGCAAAAATCTGACTTTTGGCAGTTCACTCAAAAATGGTGCCAACCGGTTGCAAATGCTCCCCTGAAAGCTTTGGTGATGGAAACAGAAGGCTTTTTATCACAGTACAAGAAATCAGCCCTCAAAAACGTAACCGGCAGAAAATATTTTTTTGAAAAAATCCCTAAGCCCCGGGGTCACAATTTCAGCAAAAATCTGACTTTTGGCAGTTCACTCAAAAATGGTGCCAACCGGTTGCAAATGCTCCCCTGAAAGGTTTGGCACTCGAAACAGAAGGCTTTTTATCACAGAACAAGAAATCAGCCCTCAAAAACTTAACTGGCAGAAAATATTTTTTTGAAAAAATCCCTAAGCCCCGGGGTCACAATTTCAGGAAAAATCTGACTTTTGGCAATTCACTCAAAAATGGTGCCAACCGGTTGCAAATGCTCCCCTGAAAGTTTGGCGATGGAAACAGAAGGCTTTTTATCACAGGACAAGAAATCAGCCCTCAAAAACTTAACCGGCAGAAAATATTTTTTTGAAAAAATCCCAAAGCCCCGGGGTCACAATTTCAGTAAAAATCTGACTTTTGGCAGCTCACTCAAAAATGGTGCCAACCGGTTGCAAATGCTCCCTTGAAAGCTTTGGCGATGGAAACAGAAGGCTTTTTATCACAGGACAGGAAATCAGCCCTCAAAAACTTAACCGGCAGAAAATATTTTTTTGAAAAAATCCCTAAGCCCCGGGGTCACAATTTCATCAAAAATCTGACTTTTGGCAATTCACTCAAAAACGGTGCCAACCGGTTGCAAATGCTCCGCTGAAAGCTTTGGCGATGGAAACTGAAGGCTTTTTATCACAGGACAAGAAATAAGCCCTCAAAAACTTAACCAGCAGAAAATATTTTTTTGAAAAAATCCCAAAGCCCCGGGGTCACAATTTCAGCAAAAATCTGACTTTTGGCAGTTCACTCAAAAATGGTGCCAACCGGTTGCAAATGCTCCCCTGAAAGGTTTGGCACTCAAAACAGAAGGCTTTTTATCACAGGACAAGAAATCAGCCCTTAAAAACTTAACCGGCAGAAAATATTTTTTTGAATAAATCCCTAAGCCCCGGGGTCACAATTTCAGCAAAAATCTGACTTTTGGCAATTCATTTAAAAAAGGTGCCAACCGGTTGCAAATGCTCCCCTGAAAGCTTTGGTGATGGAAACAGAAGGCTTTTTTTATCACAGGACAAGAAATAAGCCCTCAAAAACTTAACCGGCAGAAAATATTTTTTTGAAAAAATCCCAAAGCCCCAGGGTCACAATTTCAGCAAAAATCTGACTTTTGGCAGCTGACTCAAAAATGGTGCCAACCGGTTGCAAATGCTCCCTTGAAAGCTTTGGCGATGGAAACAGAAGGCTTTTTATCACAGGACAAGAAATCAGCCCTCAAAAACTTAACCGGAAGAAAATATTTTTTTGAAAAAATCCCTAAGCCCCGGGGTCACAATTTCAGCAAAAATCTGACTTTTGGCAATTCACTCAAAAATGGTGCCAAAAGCTTGAAAATGCTCCCCTGAAAGGTTTGGTACTCGAAACAGAAGGCTTTTTATCACAGGACAAGAAATCAGCCCTCAAAAACTTAACCGGCAGAAAATATTTTTTTGAAAAAATCCCAAAGCCCCGGGGTCACAATTTCAGCAAAAATCTGACTTTTGGCAGTTCACTCAAAAATGGTGCCAACCGGTTGCAAATGCTCCCCTGAAAGCTTTGGTGATGGAAACAGAAGGCTTTTTATCACAGTACAAGAAATCAGCCCTCAAAAACGTAACCGGCAGAAAATATTTTTTTGAAAAAATCCCTAAGCCCCGGGGTCACAATTTCAGCAAAAATCTGACTTTTGGCAATTCACTCAAAAATGGTGCCAACCGGTTGCAAATGCTCCCCTGAAAGGTTTGGCACTCGAAACAGAAGGCTTTTTATCACAGAACAAGAAATCAGCCCTCAAAAACTTAACTGGCAGAAAATATTTTTTTGAAAAAATCCCAAAGCCCCAGGGTCACAATTTCAGCAAAAATCTGACTTTTGGCAATTCACTCAAAAATGGTGCCAAAAGCTTGAAAATGCTCCGCTGAAAGCTTTGGCGATGGAAACTGAAGGCTTTTTATGACAGGACAAGAAATAAGCCCTCAAAAACTTAACCGGCAGAAAATATTTTTTTGAAAAAATCCCAAAGCCCCGGGGTCACAATTTCAGCAAAAATCTGACTTTTGGCAGTTCACTCAAAAATGGTGCCAAAAGATTGAAAATGCTCCCCTGAAAGCTTTGGTGATGGAAACAGAAGGCTTTTTATCACAGGACAAAAAATCAGCCCTCAAAAACGTAACCGGCAGAAAATATTTTTTTGAAAAAATCCCTAAGCCCCGGGGTCACAATTTCAGCAAAAATCAGACTTTTGGCAGTTCACTCAAAAATGGTGCCAACCGGTTGCAAATGCTCCCCTGAAAGCTTTGGTGATGGAAACAGAAGGCTTTTTATCACAGGACAAGAAATCAGCCCTCAAAAACGTAACCGGCAGAAAATATTTTTTTGAAAAAATCCCTAAGCCCCGGGGTCACAATTTCAGCAAAAATCTGACTTTTGGCAATTCACTCAAAAATGGTGCCAAAAGCTTGAAAATACTCCCCTGAAAGGTCTGGCACTCGAAACAGAAGGCTTTTTATCACAGGACAAGAAATCAGCCCTCAAAAACTTAACCGGCAGAAAATATTTTTTTGAAAAAATCCCTAAGCCCCGGGGTCACAATTTCAGCAAAAATCTGACTTTCGGCAATTCACTTAAAAATGGTGCCAACCGGTTGCAAATGCTCCCCTGAAAGTTTGGCACTCGAAACAGAAGGCTTTTTTATCACATGGACAAGAAATCAGCCCTCAAAAACATAACCGGCAGAAAATATTTTTTTGAAAAAATCCCTAAGCCCCGGGGTCACAATTTCAGCAAAAATCTGACTTTTGGCAGTTCACTCAAAAATGGTGCCAACCGGTTGCAAATGCTCCCCTGAAAGCTTTGGTGATGGAAACAGAAGGCTTTTTATCACAGGACAAGAAATCAGCCCTCAAAAACTTAACCGGCAGAAAATATTTTTTGAAAAAATCCCTAAGCCCCGAGGTCACAATTTCATCAAAAATCTGACTTTTGGCAATTCACTCAAAAACGGTGCCAAAAGCTTGACAATGCTCCGCTGAAAGCTTTGGCGATGGAAACAGAAGGCTTTTTATCACAGGACAAGAAATCAGCCCTCAAAAACTTAACCGGCAGAAAATATTTTTTTGAAAAAATCCCTAAGCCCCGGGGTCACAATTTCAGCAAAAATCTGACTTTTGGCAATTCACTCAAAAATGGTGCCAACCGGTTGCAAATGCTCCGCTGAAAGCTTTGGCGATGGAAACTGAAGGCTTTTTATCACAGGACAAGAAATAAGCCCTCAAAAACTTAACCGGCAGAAAATATTTTTTTGAAAAAATCCCAAAGCCCCGGGGTCACAATTTCAGCAAAAATCTGACTTTTGGCAGTTCACTCAAAAATGGTGCCAACCGGTTGCAAATGCTCCCCTGAAAGGTTTGGCACTCAAAACAGAAGGCTTTTTATCACAGGACAAGAAATCAGCCCTTAAAAACTTAACCGGCAGAAAATATTTTTTTGAATAAATCCCTAAGCCCCGGGGTCACAATTTCAGCAAAAATCTGACTTTTGGCAATTCATTTAAAAAAGGTGCCAACCGGTTGCAAATGCTCCCCTGAAAGCTTTGGTGATGGAAACAGAAGGCTTTTTTTATCACAGGACAAGAAATAAGCCCTCAAAAACTTAACCGGCAGAAAATATTTTTTTGAAAAAATCCCAAAGCCCCAGGGTCACAATTTCAGCAAAAATCTGACTTTTGGCAGCTGACTCAAAAATGGTGCCAACCGGTTGCAAATGCTCCCTTGAAAGCTTTGGCGATGGAAACAGAAGGCTTTTTATCACAGGACAAGAAATAAGCCCTCAAAAACTTAACCGGCAGAAAATATTTTTTTGAAAAAATCCCAAAGCCCCGGGGTCACAATTTCAGCAAAAATCTGACTTTTGGCAGTTCACTCAAAAATGGTGCCAACCGGTTGCAAATGCTCCCCTGAAAGCTTTGGTGATGGAAACAGAAGGCTTTTTATCACAGTACAAGAAATCAGCCCTCAAAAACGTAACCGGCAGAAAATATTTTTTTGAAAAAATCCCTAAGCCCCGGGGTCACAATTTCAGCAAAAATCTGACTTTTGGCAATTCACTCAAAAATGGTGCCAACCGGTTGCAAATGCTCCCCTGAAAGGTTTGGCACTCGAAACAGAAGGCTTTTTATCACAGAACAAGAAATCAGCCCTCAAAAACTTAACTGGCAGAAAATATTTTTTTGAAAAAATCCCTAAGCCCCGGGGTCACAATTTCAGCAAAAATCTGACTTTTGGCAGTTCACTCAAAAATGGTGCCAAAAGATTGAAAATGCTCCCCTGAAAGCTTTGGTGATGGAAACAGAAGGCTTTTTATCACAGGACAAGAAATCAGCCCTCAAAAACGTAACCGGCAGAAAATATTTTTTTGAAAAAATCCCTAAGCCCCGGAGTCACAATTTCAGCAAAAATCTGACTTTTGGCAGTTCACTCAAAAATGGTGCCAACCTGTTGCAAATGCTCCCCTGAAAGCTTTGGTGATGGAAACAGAAGGCTTTTTATCACAGGACAAGAAATCAGCCCTCAAAAACGTAACCGGCAGAAAATATTTTTTTGAAAAAATCCCTAAGCCCCGGGGTCACAATTTCAGCAAAAATGTGACTTTTGGCAATTCACTCAAAAATGGTGCCAAAAGCTTGAAAATGCTCCCCTGAAAGGTCTGGCACTCGAAACAGAAGGCTTTTTATCACAGGACAAGAAATCAGCCCTCAAAAACTTAACCGGCAGCAAATATTTTTTTGAAAAAATCCCAAAGCCCCGGGGTCACAATTTCAGCAAAAATCTGACTTTCGGCAATTCACTTAAAAATGGTGCCAACCGGTTGCAAATGCTCCCCTGAAAGTTTGGCACTCGAAACAGAAGGCTTTTTTATCACATGGACAAGAAATCAGCCCTCAAAAACTTAACCGGCAGAAAATATTTTTTTGAAAAAATCCCAAAGCCCCGGGGTCACAATTTCAGCAAAAATCTGACTTTTGGCAGTTCACTCAAAAATGGTGCCAACCGGTTGCAAATGCTCCCCTGAAAGCTTTGGTGATGGAAACAGAAGGCTTTTTATCACAGGACAAGAAATCAGCCCTCAAAAACTTAACCGGCAGAAAATATTTTTTTGAAAAAATCCCTAAGCCCCGGGGTCACAATTTCAGCAAAAATCTGACTTTTGGCAATTCACTCAAAAATGGTGCCAAAAGCTTGAAAATGCTCCCCTGAAAGGTCTGGCACTCGAAACAGAAGGCTTTTTATCACAGGACAAGAAATCATCCCTCAAAAACTTAACCGGCAGAAAATATTTTTTTGAAAAAATCCCAAAGCCCCGGGGTCACAATTTCAGCAAAAATCTGACTTTCGGCAATTCACTTAAAAATGGTGCCAACCGGTTGCAAATGCTCCCCTGAAAGTTTGGCACTCGAAACAGAAGGCTTTTTTATCACATGGACAAGAAATCAGCCCTCAAAAACTTAACCGGCAGAAAATATTTTTTTGAAAAAATCCCAAAGCCCCGGGGTCACAATTTCAGCAAAAATCTGACTTTTGGCAGTTCACTCAAAAATAGTGCCAACCGGTTGCAAATGCTCCCCTGAAAGCTTTGGTGATGGAAACAGAAGGCTTTTTATCACAGGACAAGAAATCAGCCCTCAAAAACGTAACCGGCAGAAAATATTTTTTTGAAAAAATCCCTAAGCCCCGGGGTCACAATTTCAGCAAAAATCTGACTTTTGGCAGTTCACTCAAAAATGGTGCCAACCGGTTGCAAATGCTCCCCTGAAAGCTTTGGTGATGGAAACAGAAGGCTTTTTATCACAGGACAAGAAATCAGCCCTCAAAAACGTAACCGGCAGAAAATATTTTTTTGAAAAAATCCCTAAGCCCCGGGGTCACAATTTCAGCAAAAATCTGACTTTTGGCAATTCACTCAAAAATGGTGCCAAAAGCTTGAAAATGCTCCCCTGAAAGGTCTGGCACTCGAAACAGAAGGCTTTTTATCACAGGACAAGAAATCAGCCCTCAAAAACTTAACCGGCAGCAAATATTTTTTTGAAAAAATCCCAAAGCCCCGGGGTCACAATTTCAGCAAAAATCTGACTTTCGGCAATTCACTTAAAAATGGTGCCAACCGGTTGCAAATGCTCCCCTGAAAGTTTGGCACTCGAAACAGAAGGCTTTTTTATCACATGGACAAGAAATCAGCCCTCAAAAACGTAACCGGCAGAAAATATTTTTTTGAAAAAATCCCAAAGCCCCGGGGTCACAATTTCAGCAAAAATCTGACTTTTGGCAGTTCACTCAAAAATGGTGCCAACCGGTTGCAAATGCTCCCCTGAAAGCTTTGGTGATGGAAACAGAAGGCTTTTTATCACAGGACAAGAAATCAGCCCTCAAAAACTTAACCGGCAGAAAATATTTTTTTGAAAAAATCCCTAAGCCCCGGGGTCACAATTTCAGCAAAAATCTGACTTTTGGCAATTCACTCAAAAATGGTGCCAACCGGTTGCAAATGCTCCCTTGAAAGCTTTGGCGATGGAAACAGAAGGCTTTTTATCACAGGACAGGAAATCAGCCCTCAAAAACTTAACCGGCAGAAAATATTTTTTTGAAAAAATCCCTAAGCCCCGGGGTCACAATTTCATCAAAAATCTGACTTTTGGCAATTCACTCAAAAACGGTGCCAACCGGTTGCAAATGCTCCGCTGAAAGCTTTGGCGATGGAAACTGAAGGCTTTTTATCACAGGACAAGAAATAAGCCCTCAAAAACTTAACCGGCAGAAAATATTTTTTTGAAAAAATCCCTAAGCCCCGGGGTCACAATTTCAGCAAAAATCTGACTTTTGGCAATTCACTCAAAAATGGTGCCAACCGGTTGCAAATGCTCCCTTGAAAGCTTTGGCGATGGAAACAGAAGGCTTTTTATCACAGGACAGGAAATCAGCCCTCAAAAACTTAACCGGCAGAAAATATTTTTTTGAAAAAATCCCAAAGCCGGGGTCACAATTTCAGCAAAAATCTGACTTTCGGCAATTCACTTAAAAATGGTGCCAACCGGTTGCAAATGCTCCCCTGAAAGTTTGGCACTCGAAACAGAAGGCTTTTTTATCACATGGACAAGAAATCAGCCCTCAAAAACTTAACCGGCAGAAAATATTTTTTTGAAAAAATCCCTAAGCCCCGGGGTCACAATTTCAGCAAAAATCTGACTTTTGGCAGTTCACTCAAAAATGGTGCCAACCGGTTGCAAATGCTCCCCTGAAAGCTTTGGCGATGGAAACAGAAGGCTTTTTATCACAGGACAAGAAATCAGCCGTCAAAAACTTAACCGGCAGAAAATATTTTTTTGAAAAAATCCCTAAGCCCCGGGGTCACAATTTCAGCAAAAATCTGACTTTTGGCAATTAACTCAATAATGGTGCCAAAAGCTTGAAAATGCTCCCCTGAAAGGTCTGGCACTCGAAACAGAAGGCTTTTTATCACAGGACAAGAAATCAGCCCTCAAAAACTTAACTGGCAGAAAATATTTTTTTGAAAAAATCCCTAAGCCCCGGGGTCACAATTTCAGCAAAAATCTGACTTTTGGCAATTCACTCAAAAATGGTGCCAACCGGTTGCAAATGCTCCCCTGAAAGGTTTGGCACTCGAAACAGAAGGCTTTTTATCACAGGACAAGAAATCAGCCCTCAAAAACGTAACCGGCAGAAAATATTTTTTTGAAAAAATCCCTAAGCCCCGGGGTCACAATTTCAGCAAAAATCTGACTTTTGGCAATTCACTCAAAAATGGTGCCAACCGGTTGCAAATGCTCCCCTGAAAGGTTTGGCACTCAAAACAGAAGGCTTTTTATCACAGGACAAGAAATCAGCCCTCAAAAACTTAACCGGCAGAAAATATTTTTTTGAAAAAATCCCTAAGCCCCGTGGTCACAATTTCAGCAAAAATCTGACTTTTGGCAATTCATTTAAAAAAGGTGCCAACCGGTTGCAAATGCTACCCTGAAAGCTTTGGTGATGGAAACAGAAGGCTTTTTATCACAGGACAAGAAATAAGCCCTCAAAAACTTAACCGGCAGAAAATATTTTTTTGAAAAAATCCCTAAGCCCCGGGGTCACAATTTCAGCAAAAATCTGACTTTTGGCAGTTCACTCAAAAATGGTGCCAACTGGTTGCAAATGCTCCCCTGAAAGCTTTGGTGATGGAAACAGAAGGCTTTTTATCACAGGACAACAAATCAGCCCTCAAAAACTTAACCGGCAGAAAATATTTTTTTGAAAAAATCCCTAAGCCCCGGGGTCACAATTTCAGCAAAAATCTGACTTTTGGCAATTCACTCAAAAATGGTGCCAAAAGCTTGAAAATGCTCCCCTGAAAGGTCTGGCACTCGAAACAGAAGGCTTTTTATCACAGGACAAGAAATCAGCCCTCAAAAACTTAACCGGCAGAAAATATTTTTTGAAAAAATCCCTAAGCCCCGGGGTCACAATTTCATCAAAAATCTGACTTTTGGCAATTCACTCAAAAACGGTGCCAAAAGCTTGAAAATGCTCCGCTGAAAGCTTTGGCGATGGAAACAGAAGGCTTTTTATCACAGGACAAGAAATCAGCCCTCAAAAACTTAACCGGCAGAAAATATTTTTTTGAAAAAATCCCTAAGCCCCGGGGTCACAATTTCAGCAAAAATCTGACTTTCGGCAATTCACTCAAAAATGGTGCCAAAAGCTTGAAAATGCTCCCCTGAAAGGTCTGGCACTCGAAACAGAAGGCTTTTTATCACAGGACAAGAAATCATCCCTCAAAAACTTAACCGGCAGAAAATATTTTTTTGAAAAAATCCCAAAGCCCCGGGGTCACAATTTCAGCAAAAATCTGACTTTCGGCAATTCACTTAAAAATGGTGCCAACCGGTTGCAAATGCTCCCCTGAAAGTTTGGCACTCGAAACAGAAGGCTTTTTTATCACATGGACAAGAAATCAGCCCTCAAAAACTTAACCGGCAGAAAATATTTTTTTGAAAAAATCCCAAAGCCCCGGGGTCACAATTTCAGCAAAAATCTGACTTTTGGCAGTTCACTCAAAAATGGTGCCAACCGGTTGCAAATGCTCCCCTGAAAGCTTTGGTGATGGAAACAGAA
>NW_028118734.1:0-66361 GCF_965113315.1 Podarcis vaucheri | reverse complement strand
TTTTGCTGATATTGTGACCCCGGGGCTTAGAAAATTTTTTTTTCACAGGTTTTGTCTTCGAGGGCTGATTTCATTTCCTATGACAAAAAGACTTCTGTTTCCACCGCCAAACCTTTCATGGGAGAATTTGCAAGAGTCTGGCACCATTTTTGAGAGAATTGGATAATTTCAGATTTTTGCTGAAATTGTGACCCCGGGGCTTAGAAATTTTTTTTTTTCACAGGTAAAGTTCTCGAGGGCTGATTTCATTTCCTATGACAAAAAGCCTTCTGTTTCCACCACCAAATCTTTCAGGGGAGAATTTGCAACAGTTTGGCACCATTTTTGAGAGAATTGGAGAATTTCAGATTTTTGCTGAAATTGTGACCCCGGGGCTTAGAAATTTTTTTTTTTCACAGGTAAAGTTCTCGAGGGCTGATTTCATTTCCTATGACAAAAAGGCTTCTGTTTCCACCGCCAAATCTTTCATGGGAGAATTTGCAACAATTTGGCACCATTTTTGAGAGAATTGGAGAATTTCGGATTTTTGCTGAAATTGTGACCCCGGGGCTTAGGATTTTTTTCCCCCACAGGTTATGTTGTTGAGAGCTGATTTCATTTCCTATGACAAAAAGCCTTCTGTTTCCACCACCAAACCTTTCAGGGGATATTTTGCAACAGTTTGGCACCATTTTTGAGTGAACTGGAGAATTTCAGATTTTTGCTGAAATTGTGACCCCGGGGCTTAGAATTTTTTTTTTCCACAGGTAACGTTCTCGAGGGCTGATTTCATTTCCTATGACAAAAAGCCTTCTGTTTCCACCACCAAATCTTTCAGGGGAGAATTTGCAACAGTTTGGCACCATTTTTGAGAGAATTGGAGAATTTCAGATTTTTGCTGAAATTGTGACCCCGGGGCTTAGAAATTTTTTTTTTCACAGGTAAAGTTCTCGAGGGCTGATTTCATTTCCTATGACAAAAAGCCTTCTGTTTCCACCACCAAACCTTTCAGGGGAGAATTTGCAACAGTTTGGCACCATTTTTGAGTGAACTGGAGAATTTCAGATTTTTGCTGAAATTGTGACCCCGGGGCTTAGAAATTTTTTTTTTCACAGGTAACGTTCTCGAGGGCTGATTTCATTTCCTATGACAAAAAGCCTTCTGTTTCCACCACCAAACCTTTCAGGGGATATTTTGCAACAGTTTGGCACCATTTTTGAGTGAACTGGAGAATTTCAGATTTTTGCTGAAATTGTGACCCCGGGGCTTAGAATTTTTTTTTTCCACAGGTAACGTTCTCGAGGGCTGATTTCACTTCCTATGACAAAAAGCCTTCTGTTTCCATCGCCAAACTTTTCAGGGGATCATTTGCAAGAGTTTGGCACCATTTTTGAGTGAACGGGAGAATTTCAGATTTTTGCTGAAATTGTGACCCCGGGGCTTAGAAATTTTTTCCCCCCACAGGTAAAGTTCTCGAGGGCTGATTTCATTTCCTATGACAAAAAGCCTTCTGTTTCCACCGCCAAACCTTTCAGGGGATAATTTGCAAGTGTTTGGCACCATTTTTGAGAGAATTGGAGAATTTCGGATTTTTTGCTGAAATTGTGACCCCGGGGCTTAGAAAATTTTTTTTACACAGGTTTTGTCTTCGAGTGCTGATTACAATTCCCATGATAAAAAGGCTTCTGTTTCCACCGCCAAACCTTTCAGGGGAGAATTTGCAACAGTTTGGCACCATCTTTGAGTGAACTGGAGAATTTCAGATTTTTGCTGAAATTGTGACCCCGGGGGTTAGAAAATTTTTTTTCACAGGTTTTGTCTTCGAGGGCTGATTTCATTTCCTATGACAAAAAGCCTTCTGTTTCCATCGCCAAACCTTTCAGGGGGTAATTTGCAAGAGTTTGGCACCATTTTTGAGTGAACGGGAGAATTTCGGATTTTTGCTGAAATTGTGACCCCGGGGCTTAGAATTTTTTTTTTCACAGGTAAAGTTCTCGAGGGCTGATTACAATTCGCATGATAAAAAGCCTTCTGTTTCCACCGCCAAACCTTTCAGGGGATAATTTGCAAGAGTTTGGCACCATTTTTGAGTGAACTGGAGAATTTCAGATTTTTGCTGATATTGTGACCCCGGGGCTTAGAAAATTTTTTTTTCACAGGTTTTGTCTTCGAGGGCTGATTTCATTTCCTATGACAAAAAGGCTTCTGTTTCCACCGCCAAACCTTTCATGGGAGAATTTGCAAGAGTCTGGCACCATTTTTGAGAGAATTGGAGAATTTCAGATTTTTGCTGAAATTGTGACCCCGGGGCTTAGAATTTTTTTTTTTTTTCACAGGTAAAGTTCTCGAGGGCTGATTTCATTTCCTATGACAAAAAGCCTTCTGTTTCCACCACCAAATCTTTCAGGGGAGAATTTGCAACAGTTTGGCACCATTTTTGAGAGAATTGGAGAATTTCAGATTTTTGCTGAAATTGTGACCCCGGGGCTTAGAAATTTTTTTTTTCACAGGTAAAGTTCTCGAGGGCTGATTTCATTTCCTATGACAAAAAGGCTTCTGTTTCCACCGCCAAATCTTTCATGGGAGAATTTGCAACAATTTGGCACCATTTTTGAGAGAATTGGAGAATTTCAGATTTTTGCTGAAATTGTGACCCCGGGGCTTAGAAATTTTTTTTTTCACAGGTAAAGTTCTCGAGGGCTGATTTCATTTCCTATGACAAAAAGCCTTCTGTTTCCACCACCAAACCTTTCAGGGGATATTTTGCAACAGTTTGGCACCATTTTTGAGTGAACTGGAGAATTTCAGATTTTTGCTGAAATTGTGACCCCGGGGCTTAGAATTTTTTTTTCCCACAGGTAACGTTCTCGAGGGCTGATTTCATTTCCTATGACAAAAAGCCTTCTGTTTCCACCACCAAATCTTTCAGGGGAGAATTTGCAACAGTTTGGCACCATTTTTGAGAGAATTGGAGAATTTCAGATTTTTGCTGAAATTGTGAGCCCGGGGCTTAGAAATTTTTTTTTTCACAGGTAAAGTTCTCGAGGGCTGATTTCATTTCCTATGACAAAAAGCCTTCTGTTTCCACCACCAAACCTTTCAGGGGATAATTTGCAACAGTTTGGCACCATTTTTGAGAGAATTGGAGAATTTCAGATTTTTGCGGAAATTGTGACCCCGGGGCTTAGAAATTTTTTTTTTCACAGGTAAAGTTCTCGAGGGCTGATTTCATTTCCTATGACAAAAAGCCTTCTGTTTCCACCACCAAATCTTTCAGGGGAGAATTTGCAACAGTTTGGCACCATTTTTGAGAGAATTGGAGAATTTCAGATTTTTGCTGAAATTGTGACCCCCGGGCTTAGAAAATTTTCACAGGTAAAGTTCTCGAGGTCTGATTTCATTTCCTATGACAAAAAGGCTTCTGTTTCCACCGCCAAATCTTTCCTGGGAGAATTTGCAACAATTTGGCACCATTTTTGAGAGAATTGGAGAATTTCAGATTTTTGCTGAAATTGTGACCCCGGGGCTTAGAAATTTTTTTTTTCACAGGTAAAGTTCTCGAGGGCTGATTTCATTTCCTATGACAAAAAGGCTTCTGTTTCCACCGCCAAATCTTTCATGGGAGAATTTGCAACAATTTGGCACCATTTTTGAGAGAATTGGAGAATTTCAGATTTTTGCTGAAATTGTGACCCCGGGGCTTAGAAATTTTTTTTTTCACAGGTAAAGTTCTCGAGGGCTGATTTCATTTCCTATGACAAAAAGCCTTCTGTTTCCACCACCAAACCTTTCAGGGGATATTTTGCAACAGTTTGGCACCATTTTTGAGTGAACTGGAGAATTTCAGATTTTTGCTGAAATTGTGACCCCGGGGCTTAGAATTTTTTTTTTCCACAGGTAACGTTCTCGAGGGCTGATTTCATTTCCTATGACAAAAAGCCTTCTGTTTCCACCACCAAATCTTTCAGGGGAGAATTTGCAACAGTTTGGCACCATTTTTGAGAGAATTGGAGAATTTCAGATTTTTGCTGAAATTGTGACCCCGGGGCTTAGAAATTTTTTTTTTCACAGGTAAAGTTCTCGAGGGCTGATTTCATTTCCTATGACAAAAAGCCTTCTGTTTCCACCACCAAACCTTTCAGGGGATAATTTGCAACAGTTTGGCACCATTTTTGAGAGAATTGGAGAATTTCAGATTTTTGCGGAAATTGTGACCCCGGGGCTTAGAAATTTTTTTTTTCACAGGTAAAGTTCTCGAGGGCTGATTTCATTTCCTATGACAGAAAGCCTTCTGTTTGCACCGCCAAACCTTTCAGGGGATAATTTGCAACAGTTTGGCACCATTTTTGAGTGAACTGGAGAATTTCAGATTTTTGCTGAAATTGTGACCCCCGGGCTTAGAAAATTTTCACAGGTAAAGTTCTCGAGGTCTGATTTCATTTCCTATGACAAAAAGCCTTCTGTTTCCACCGCCAAAACTTTCAGGGGATAATTTGCAAGAGTTTGGCACCATTTTTGAGTGAACGGGAGAATTTCAGATTTTTGCTGAAATTGTGACCCCGGGGCTTAGAATTTTTTTTTTCCACAGGTAACGTTCTCGAGGGCTGATTTCATTTCCTATGACAAAAAGCCTTCTGTTTCCACCACCAAATCTTTCAGGGGAGAATTTGCAACAGTTTGGCACCATTTTTGAGAGAATTGGAGAATTTCAGATTTTTGCTGAAATTGTGACCCCGGGGCTTAGAAATTTTTTTCCCCCACAGGTAAAGTTCTCGAGGGCTGATTTCATTTCCTATGAGAAAAAGCCTTCTGTTTCCACCGTCAAACCTTTCAGGGGATAATTTGCAAGGGTTTGGCACCATTTTTGAGAGAATTGGAGAATTTCGGATTTTAGCTGAAATTGTGACCCCGGGGCTTAGAAAATTTTTTTTACACAGGTAAAGTTCTCGAGGGCTGATTTCACTTCCTATGACAAAAAGCCTTCTGTTTCCATCGCCAAACTTTTCAGGGGATCATTTGCAAGAGTTTGGCACCATTTTTGAGTGAACGGGAGAATTTCAGACTTTTGCTGAAATTGTGACCCCGGGGCTTAGAAATTTTTTTACCCCACAGGTAAAGTTCTCGAGGGCTGATTTCATTTCCTATGACAAAAAGTCTTCTGTTTCCACCGCCAAACCTTTCAGGGGATAATTTGCAAGTGTTTGGCACCATTTTTGAGAGAATTGGAGAATTTCGGATTTTTTGCTGAAATTGTGACCCCGGGGCTTAGAAAAATTTTTTTACACAGGTTTTGTCTTCGAGTGCTGATTACAATTCCCATGATAAAAAGCCTTCTGTTTCCACCGCCAAACCTTTCAGGGGGTAATTTGCAAGAGTTTGGCACCATTTTTGAGTGAACGGGAGAATTTCGGATTTTTGCTGAAATTGTGACCCCGGGGCTTAGAATTTTTTTTTTCACAGGTAAAGTTCTCGAGGGCTGATTACAATTCGCATGATAAAAAGCCTTCTGTTTCCACCGCCAAACCTTTCAGGGGATAATTTGCAAGAGTTTGGCACCATTTTTGAGTGAACTGGAGAATTTCAGATTTTTGCTGAAATTGTGACCCCGGGGCTTAGAATTTTTTTTTTTTTCACAGGTAAAGTTCTCGAGGGCTGATTTCATTTCCTATGACAAAAAGGCTTCTGTTTCCACCGCCAAACCTTTCATGGGAGAATTTGCAAGAGTCTGGCACCATTTTTGAGAGAATTGGAGAATTTCAGATTTTTGCTGAAATTGTGACCCCGGGGCTTAGAAATTTTTTTTTTCACAGGTAAAGTTCTCGAGGGCTGATTTCATTTCCTATGACAAAAAGCCTTCTGTTTCCACCACCAAATCTTTCAGGGGAGAATTTGCAACAGTTTGGCACCATTTTTGAGAGAATTGGAGAATTTCAGATTTTTGCTGAAATTGTGACCCCGGGGCTTAGAATTTTTTTTTTTTCACAGGTAAAGTTCTCGAGGGCTGATTTCATTTCCTATGACAAAAAGCCTTCTGTTTCCATCGCCAAATCTTTCAGGGGATCATTTGCAAGAGTTTGGCACCATTTTTGAGTGAACGGGAGAATTTCGGATTTTTGCTGAAATTGTGACCCCGGGGCTTAGAAATTTTTTTTTTCACAGGTAAAGTTCTCGAGGGCTGATTTCATTTCCTATGACAAAAAGCCTTCTGTTTCCACCGCTAAACCTTTCAGGGGATAATTTGCAAGAGTTTGGCACCATTTTTGAGAGAATTGGAGAATTTCGGATTTTTGCTGAAATTGTGACCCCGGGGCTTAGAAAATTTTTTTTCACAGGTTTTATCTTCGAGGGCTGATTTCATTTCCTATGACAAAAAGCCTTCTGTTTCCACCGCCAAACCTTTCAGGGGATAATTTGCAAGAGTTTGGCACCATTTTTGAGAGAATTGGAGAATTTCAGATTTTTGCTGAAATTGTGACCCCGGGGCTTAGAAATTTTTTTTTACACAGGTAAAGTTCTCGAGGGCTGATTTCATTTCCTATGACAAAAAGCCTTCTTTTTCCACCGCCAAACCTTTCAGGGGATAATTTGTAAGAGTTTGGCACCATTTTTGAGTGAACTGGAGAATTTCAGATTTTTGTTGAAATTGTGACCCCGGGTCTTAGAAAATTTTTTTTTCACAGGTAAAGTTCTCGAGGGCTGACTTCATTTCCTATGACAAAAAGCCTTCTGATTCCACCGCCAAACCTTTCAGGGGATAATTTGCAAGAGTTTGGCACCATTTTTGAGAGAATTGGAGAATTTCATATTTTTGCTGAAATTGTGACCCCGGGGCTTAGAAATTTTTTTTTCACAGGTTTTGTCTTCGAGGGCTGATTTCATTTCCTATGACAAAAAGCCTTCTGTTTCCACCCCCAAACCTTTCAGGGGAGAATTTGCAAGAGTTTGGCACCATTTTTGAGAGAATTGGAGAATTTCAGATTTTTGCTGAAATTGTGACGCCGGGGCTTAGAATTTTTTTTTTACACAGGTTTTGTCTTCGAGGGCTGATTTCATTTCCTATGACAAAAAGCCTTCTGTTTCCACCGCCAAACCTTTCAGGGGATAATTTGCAAGAGTTTGGCACCATTTTTGAGAGAATTGGAGAATTTCGGATTTTTGCTGAAATTGTGACCCCGGGGCTTAGAAATTTTTTTTTACACAGGTTTTGTCTTTGAGGGCTGATTACAATTCCCATGATTAAAAAGCCTTCTGTTTCCACCGCCAAACCTTTCAGGGGATAATTTGCAAGAGTGTGGCACCATTTTTGAGAGAATTGGAGAATTTCGGATTTTTGCTGAAATTGTGACCCCGGGGCTTAGAATTTTTTTTTTACACAGGTAAAGTTCTCGAGGGCTGATTTCATTTCCTATGACAAAAAGCCTTCTTTTTCCACCGCCAAACCTTTCAGGGGAGAATTTGCAACAGTTTGGCACCATTTTTGAGAGAATTGGGGAATTTTGGATTTTTGCTGAAATTGTGACCCCGGGGCTTAGAAATTTTTTTTTTCACAGGTAAAGTTCTCGAGGGCTGATTTCATTTCCTATGACAAAAAGCCTTCTGTTTCCACCGCCAAACCTTTCAGGGGAGAATTTGCAAGAGTTTGGCACCATTTTTGAGAGAATTGGAGAATTTTCGATTTTTGCTGAAATTGTGACCCCGGGGCTTAGAATTTTTTTTCCCACAGGTTTTGTCTTCGAGGGCTGATTTCATTTCCTATGACAAAAAGCCTTCTGTTTCCACCGCCAAACCTTTCAGGGGAGAATTTGCAACAGTTTGGCAACATTTTTGAGTGAACTGGAGAATTTCAGATTTTTGCTGAAATTGTGACCCCGGGGCTTAGAAATTTTTTTTTACACAGGTAAAGTTCTCGAGGGCTGATTTCATTTCCTATGACAAAAAGCCTTCTTTTTCCACCGCCAAACCTTTCAGGGGAGAATTTGCAAGAGTTTGCACCATTTTTGAGAGAATTGGAGAATTTTGGATTTTTGCTGAAATTGTGACCCCGGGGCTTAGAATTTTTTTTTCACAGGTAAAGTTTTCGAGGGCTGATTTCATTTCCTATGACAAAAAGCCTTCTGTTTCTACCGCCAAACCTTTCAGGGGATAATTTGCAAGAGTTTGGCACCATTTTTGAGAGAATTGGAGAATTTCGGATTTTTGCTGAAATTGTGACCCCGGGGCTTAGAAATTTTTTTTTACACAGGTAAAGTTCTCGAGGGCTGATTTCATTTCCTATGACAAAAAGCCTTCTGTTTCCACCGCCAAAACTTTCAGGGGGTGATTTGCAACAGTTTGGCACCATTTTTGAGTGAACTGGAGAATTTCAGATTTTTGCTGAAATTGTGACCCCGGGGCTTAGAAAAAATTTTTTTCACAGGTTTTGTCTTCGAGGGCTGATTTCAATTCCTATGACAAAAATGCTTTTGTTTCCACCGCCAAATCTTTCAGGGGAGAATTTGCAACAGTTTGGCACCATTTTTGAGAGAATTGGAGAATTTCAGATTTTTGCTGAAATTGTGACCCCGGGGCTTAGAAATTTTTTTTTTCACAGGTAAAGTTCTCGAGGGCTGATTTCATTTCCTATGACAAAAAGCCTTCTGTTTGCACCGCCAAACCTTTCAGGGGATAATTTGCAAGAGTTTGGAACCATTTTTGAGAGAATTGGAGAATTTCGGATTTTTGCTGAAATTGTGACCCCGGGGCTTAGGATTTTTTTGCCCCACAGGTTTTGTCTTCGAGGGCTGATTTCAATTCTCATGATAAAAAGCCTTCTTTTTCCACCGCCAAACCTTTCAGGGGATAATTTGCAAGAGTTTGGCACCATTTTTGAGAGAATTGGAGAATTTTGGATTTTTGCTGAAATTGTGACCCCGGGGCTTAGAAATTTTTTTTTTCACAGGTAAAGTTCTCGAGGGCTGATTTCATTTCCTATGACAAAAAGCCTTCTGTTTCCACCGCCAAACCTTTCAGAGGATAATTTGCAACAGTTTGGCACCATTTTTGAGTGAACTGGAGAATTTCAGATTTTTGCTGAAATTGTGACCCCGGGGCTTAGAAAAAATTTTTTTCACAGGTTTTGTCTTCGAGGGCTGATTTCAATTCCTATGACAAAAATGCTTTTGTTTCCACCGCCAAATCTTTCAGGGGAGAATTTGCAACAGTTTGGCACCATTTTTGAGAGAATTGGAGAATTTCAGATTTTTGCTGAAATTGTGACCCCGGGGCTTAGAAATTTTTTTTTTCACAGGTAAAGTTCTCGAGGGCTGATTTCATTTCCTATGACAAAAAGCCTTCTGTTTGCACCGCCAAACCTTTCAGGGGATAATTTGCAAGAGTTTGGAACCATTTTTGAGAGAATTGGAGAATTTCGGATTTTTGCTGAAATTGTGACCCCGGGGCTTAGGATTTTTTTGCCCCACAGGTTTTGTCTTCGAGGGCTGATTTCAATTCTCATGATAAAAAGCCTTCTTTTTCCACCGCCAAACCTTTCAGGGGATAATTTGCAAGAGTTTGGCACCATTTTTGAGAGAATTGGAGAATTTTGGATTTTTGCTGAAATTGTGACCCCGGGGCTTAGAAATTTTTTTTTTCACAGGTAAAGTTCTCGAGGGCTGATTTCATTTCCTATGACAAAAAGCCTTCTGTTTCCACCGCCAAACCTTTCAGAGGATAATTTGCAACAGTTTGGCACCATTTTTGAGTGAACTGGAGAATTTCAGATTTTTGCTGAAATTTTGACCCCGGGGCTTCGAAAAATTTTTTTTCACAGGTTTTGTCTTCGAGGGCTGATTTCATTTCCTATGACAAAAATGCTTTTGTTTCCACCGCCAAATCTTTCAGGGGAGAATTTGCAACAGTTTGGCACCATTTTTGAAAGAATTGGAGAATTTCATATTTTTGCTGAAATTGTGACCCCGGGGCTTAGAAATTTTTTTTTACACAGGTTTTGTCTTCGAGGGCTGATTTCAATTCCCATGATAAAAAGCCTTCTGTTTCCACCGCCAAACCTTTCAGGGGAGAATTTGCAAGAGTTTGGCACCATTTTTGAGAGAATTGGAGAATTTTGGATTTTTGCTGAAATTGTGACCCCGGGGCTTAGAAATTTTTTTTTTCACAGGTAAAGTTCTCGAGGGCTGATTTCATTTCCTATGACAAAAAGCCTTCTGTTTCCACCCCCAAACCTTTCAGGGGATAATTTGCAACAGTTTGGCACCATTTTTGAGTGAACTGGAGATTTTCAGATTTTTGCTGAAATTGTGACCCCGGGGATTAGAAAAATTTTTTTTCACAGGTTTTGTCTTCGAGGGCTGATTTCATTTCCTATGACAAAAATGCTTTTGTTTCCACCGCCAAATCTTTCAGGGGAGAATTTGCAACAGTTTGGCACCATTTTTGAGAGAATTGGAGAATTTCGGATTTTTGCTGAAATTGTGACCCTGGGGCTTAGAAATTTTTTTTTACACAGCTTTTGTCTTCGAGGGCTGATTACAATTCCCATGATAAAAAGCCTTCTGTTTCCACCGCCAAACCTTTCAGGGGAGAATTTGCAACAGTTTGGCACCATTTTTGAGTGAACTGGAGAATTTCATATTTTTGCTGAAATTGTGACCCCGGGGCTTAGAAATTTTTTTTTACACAGGTTTTGTCTTCGAGGGCTGATTTCAATTCCCATGATAAAAAGCCTTCTGTTTCCACCCCCAAACCTTTCAGGGGAGAATTTGCAACAGTTTGGCACCATTTTTGAGAGAATTGGGGAATTTTGGATTTTTGCTGAAATTGTGACCCCGGGGCTTAGAAATTTTTTTTTTCACAGGTAAAGTTCTCGAGGGCTGATTTCATTTCCTATGACAAAAAGCCTTCTGTTTCCACCGCCAAACCTTTCAGGGGAGAATTTGCAAGAGTTTGGCACCATTTTTGAGAGAATTGGAGAATTTTCGATTTTTGCTGAAATTGTGACCCCGGGGCTTAGAATTTTTTTCCCACAGGTTTTGTCTTCGAGGGCTGATTTCATTTCCTATGACAAAAAGCCTTCTGTTTCCACCGCCAAACCTTTCAGGGGAGAATTTGCAACAGTTTGGCAACATTTTTGAGTGAACTGGAGAATTTCAGATTTTTGCTGAAATTGTGACCCCGGGGCTTAGAAATTTTTTTTTACACAGGTAAAGTTCTCGAGGGCTGATTTCATTTCCTATGACAAAAAGCCTTCTTTTTCCACCGCCAAACCTTTCAGGGGAGAATTTGCAAGAGTTTGCACCATTTTTGAGAGAATTGGAGAATTTTGGACTTTTGCTGAAATTGTGACCCCGGGGTTTAGAATTTTTTTTTCACAGGTAAAGTTTTCGAGGGCTGATTTCATTTCCTATGACAAAAAGCCTTCTGTTTCTACCGCCAAACCTTTCAGGGGATAATTTGCAAGAGTTTGGAACCATTTTTGAGAGAATTGGAGAATTTCGGATTTTTGCTGAAATTGTGACCCCGGGGCTTAGGATTTTTTTGCCCCACAGGTTTTGTCTTCGAGGGCTGATTTCAATTCTCATGATAAAAAGCCTTCTTTTTCCACCGCCAAACCTTTCAGGGGATAATTTGCAAGAGTTTGGCACCATTTTTGAGAGAATTGGAGAATTTTGGATTTTTGCTGAAATTGTGACCCCGGGGCTTAGAAATTTTTTTTTTCACAGGTAAAGTTCTCGAGGGCTGATTTCATTTCCTATGACAAAAAGCCTTCTGTTTCCACCGCCAAACCTTTCAGAGGATAATTTGCAACAGTTTGGCACCATTTTTGAGTGAACTGGAGAATTTCAGATTTTTGCTGAAATTTTGACCCCGGGGCTTCGAAAAATTTTTTTTCACAGGTTTTGTCTTCGAGGGCTGATTTCATTTCCTATGACAAAAATGCTTTTGTTTCCACCGCCAAATCTTTCAGGGGAGAATTTGCAACAGTTTGGCACCATTTTTGAGAGAATTGGAGAATTTCATATTTTTGCTGAAATTGTGACCCCGGGGCTTAGAAATTTTTTTTTACACAGGTTTTGTCTTCGAGGGCTGATTTCAATTCCCATGATAAAAAGCCTTCTGTTTCCACCGCCAAACCTTTCAGGGGAGAATTTGCAAGAGTTTGGCACCATTTTTGAGAGAATTGGAGAATTTTGGATTTTTGCTGAAATTGTGACCCCGGGGCTTAGAAATTTTTTTTTTCACAGGTAAAGTTCTCGAGGGCTGATTTCATTTCCTATGACAAAAAGCCTTCTGTTTCCACCCCCAAACCTTTCAGGGGATAATTTGCAACAGTTTGGCACCATTTTTGAGTGAACTGGAGATTTTCAGATTTTTGCTGAAATTGTGACCCCGGGGATTAGAAAAATTTTTTTTCACAGGTTTTGTCTTCGAGGGCTGATTTCATTTCCTATGACAAAAATGCTTTTGTTTCCACCGCCAAATCTTTCAGGGGAGAATTTGCAACAGTTTGGCACCATTTTTGAGAGAATTGGAGAATTTCGGATTTTTGCTGAAATTGTGACCCTGGGGCTTAGAAATTTTTTTTTACACAGCTTTTGTCTTCGAGGGCTGATTACAATTCCCATGATAAAAAGCCTTCTGTTTCCACCGCCAAACCTTTCAGGGGAGAATTTGCAACAGTTTGGCACCATTTTTGAGTGAACTGGAGAATTTCATATTTTTGCTGAAATTGTGACCCCGGGGCTTAGAAATTTTTTTTTACACAGGTTTTGTCTTCGAGGGCTGATTTCAATTCCCATGATAAAAAGCCTTCTGTTTCCACCCCCAAACCTTTCAGGGGAGAATTTGCAACAGTTTGGCACCATTTTGAGAGAATTGGGGAATTTTGGATTTTTGCTGAAATTGTGACCCCGGGGCTTAGAAATTTTTTTTTTCACAGGTAAAGTTCTCGAGGGCTGATTTCATTTCCTATGACAAAAAGCCTTCTGTTTCCACCGCCAAACCTTTCAGGGGAGAATTTGCAAGAGTTTGGCACCATTTTTGAGAGAATTGGAGAATTTTCGATTTTTGCTGAAATTGTGACCCCGGGGCTTAGAATTTTTTTCCCACAGGTTTTGTCTTCGAGGGCTGATTTCATTTCCTATGACAAAAAGCCTTCTGTTTCCACCGCCAAACCTTTCAGGGGAGAATTTGCAACAGTTTGGCAACATTTTTGAGTGAACTGGAGAATTTCAGATTTTTGCTGAAATTGTGACCCCGGGGCTTAGAAATTTTTTTTTACACAGGTAAAGTTCTCGAGGGCTGATTTCATTTCCTATGACAAAAAGCCTTCTTTTTCCACCGCCAAACCTTTCAGGGGAGAATTTGCAAGAGTTTGCACCATTTTTGAGAGAATTGGAGAATTTTGGACTTTTGCTGAAATTGTGACCCCGGGGTTTAGAATTTTTTTTTCACAGGTAAAGTTTTCGAGGGCTGATTTCATTTCCTATGACAAAAAGCCTTCTGTTTCTACCGCCAAACCTTTCAGGGGATAATTTGCAAGAGTTTGGCACCATTTTTGAGAGAATTGGAGAATTTCGGATTTTTGCTGAAATTGTGACCCCGGGGCTTAGAAATTTTTTTTACACAGGTAAAGTTCTCGAGGGCTGATTTCATTTCCTATGACAAAAAGCCTTCTGTTTCCACCGCCAAAACTTTCAGGGGGTGATTTGCAACAGTTTGGCACCATTTTTGAGTGAACTGGAGAATTTCAGATTTTTGCTGAAATTGTGACCCCGGGGCTTAGAAAAATTTTTTTTCACAGGTTTTGTCTTCGAGGGCTGATTTCAATTCCTATGACAAAAATGCTTTTGTTTCCACCGCCAAATCTTTCAGGGGAGAATTTGCAACAGTTTGGCACCATTTTTGAGAGAATTGGAGAATTTCAGATTTTTGCTGAAATTGTGACCCCGGGGCTTAGAAATTTTTTTTTTCACAGGTAAAGTTCTCGAGGGCTGATTTCATTTCCTATGACAAAAAGCCTTCTGTTTGCACCGCCAAACCTTTCAGGGGATAATTTGCAAGAGTTTGGCACCATTTTTGAGAGAATTGGTGAATTTTGGATTTTTGCTAAAATTGTGACCCCGGGGCTTAGAAATTTTTTTTTTCACAGGTAAAGTTCTCAAGGGCTGATTTCATTTCCTATGACAAAAAGCCTTCTGTTTCCACTGCCAAACCTTTCAGGGGATAATTTGCAACAGTTTGGCACCATTTTTGAGAGAATTGGAGAATTTCGGATTTTTGCTGAAATTGTGACCCCGGGGCTTAGGATTTTTTTGCCCCACAGGTTTTGTCTTCGAGGGCTGATTTCAATTCCCATGATAAAAAGCCTTCTTTTTCCACCGCCAAACCTTTCAGGGGATAATTTGCAACAGTTTGGCACCATTTTTGAGAGAATTGGAGAATTTCAGATTTTTGCTGAAATTGTGACCCCGGGGCTTAGAAATTTTTTTTTTCACAGGTAAAGTTCTCGAGGGCTGATTTCATTTCCTATGACAAAAAGCCTTCTGTTTGCACCGCCAAACCTTTCAGGGGATAATTTGCAAGAGTTTGGCACCATTTTTGAGAGAATTGGTGAATTTTGGATTTTTGCTAAAATTGTGACCCCGGGGCTTAGAAATTTTTTTTTTCACAGGTAAAGTTCTCGAGGGCTGATTTCATTTCCTATGACAAAAAGCCTTCTGTTTCCACCGCCAAACCTTTCAGAGGATAATTTGCAACAGTTTGGCACCATTTTTGAGTGAACTGGAGAATTTCAGATTTTTGCTGAAATTGTGACCCCGGGGCTTAGAAAATTTTTTTTTCACAGGTTTTGTCTTCGAGGGCTGATTTCATTTCCTATGACAAAAATGCTTTTGTTTCCACCGCCAAATCTTTCAGGGGAGAATTTGCAACAGTTTGGCACCATTTTTGAGAGAATTGGAGAATTTCATATTTTTGCTGAAATTGTGACCCCGGGGCTTAGAAATTTTTTTTTACACAGGTTTTGTCTTCGAGGGCTGATTTCAATTCCCATGATAAAAAGCCTTCTGTTTCCACCGCCAAACCTTTCAGGGGAGAATTTGCAAGAGTTTGGCACCATTTTTGAGTGAACTGGAGAATTTCAGATTTTTGCTGAAATTGTGACCCCGGGGCTTAGAAATTTTTTTTTTCACATGTAAAGTTCTCGAGGGCTGATTTCATTTCCTATGACAAAAAGCCTTCTGTTTCCACCGCCAAACCTTTCAGGGGAGAATTTGCAACAGTTTGGCACCATTTTTGAGAGAATTGGAGAATTTTGGATTTTTGCTGAAATTGTGACCCCGGGGCTTAGAATTTTTTTTTCACAGGTAAAGTTCTCAAGGGCTGATTTCATTTCCTATGACAAAAAGCCTTCTGTTTCCACCGCCAAACCTTTCAGGGGAGAATTTGCAACAGTTTGGCACCATTTTTGAGAGAATTGGAGAATTTCGGATTTTTGCTGAAATTGTGACCCCGGGGCTTAGGATTTTTTTTTCACAGGTTATGTTGTTGAGGGCTGATTTCATTTCCTATGACAAAAAGCCTTCTTTTTCCACCGCCAAACCTTTCAGGGGATAATTTGCAAGAGTTTGGCACCATTTTTGAGAGAATTGGAGAATTTTGGATTTTTGCTGAAATTGTGACCCCGGGGCTTAGAAATTTTTTTTTTTCAAAGGTAAAGTTCTCGAGGGCTGATTTCATTTCCTATGACAAAAAGCCTTCTGTTTCCACCGCCAAACCTTTCAGGGATAATTTGCAACAGTTTGGCACCATTTTTGAGTGAACTGGAGATTTTCAGATTTTTGCTGAAATTGTGACCCCGGGGATTAGAAAATTTTTTTTTCACAGGTTTTGTCTTCGAGGGCTGATTTCATTTACTATGACAAAAATGCTTTTGTTTCCACCGCCAAATCTTTCAGGGGAGAATTTGCAACAGTTTGGCACCATTTTTGAGAGAATTGGAGAATTTCGGATTTTTGCTGAAATTGTGACCCTGGGGCTTAGAAATTTTTTTTTACACAGCTTTTGTCTTCGAGGGCTGATTACAATTCCCATGATAAAAAGCCTTCTGTTTCCACCGCCAAACCTTTCAGGGGAGAATTTGCAACAGTTTGGCACCATTTTTGAGTGAACTGGAGAATTTCATATTTTTGCTGAAATTGTGACCCCGGGGCTTAGAAATTTTTTTTTTACACAGGTTTTGTCTTCGAGGGCTGATTTCAATTCCCATGATAAAAAGCCTTCTGTTTCCACCCCCAAACCTTTCAGGGGAGAATTTGCAAGAGTTTGGCACCATTTTTGAGAGAATTGGAGAATTTCATATTTTTGCTGAAATTGTGACCCCGGGGCTTAGAAAATTTTTTTTCCACAGGTTTTGTCTTCGAGGGCTGATTACAATTCCCATGATAAAAAGCCTTCTGTTTCCACCGCCAAACCTTTCAGGGGAGAATTTGCAACAGTTTGGCACCATTTTTGAGTGAACTGGAGAATTTCATATTTTTGCTGAAATTGTGACCCCGGGGCTTAGAAATTTTTTTTTACACAGGTTTTGTCTTCGAGGGCTGATTTCAATTCCTATGACAAAAAGCCTTCTGTTTCCACAGCCAAACCTTTCAGGGGATAATTTGCAAGAGTTTGGCACCATTTTTGAGTGAACGGGACAATTTCAGATTTTTGCTGAAATTGTGACCCCGGGGCTTAGAAATTTTTTTTTCACAGGTTATGTTGTTGAGGGCTGATTTCATTTCCTATGATAAAAAGCCTTCTTTTTCCACCGCCAAACCTTTCAGGGGAGAATTTGCAAGAGTTTGGCACCATTTTTGAGAGAATTGGAGAATTTTGGATTTTTGCTGAAATTGTGACCCCGGGGCTTAGAAATTTTTTTTTTCACAGGTAAAGTTCTCGAGGGCTGATTTCATTTCCTATGACAAAAAGCCTTCTGTTTCCACCGCCAAACCTTTCAGGGGATAATTTGCAACAGTTTGGCACCATTTTTGAGTGAACTGGAGAATTTCAGATTTTTGCTGAAATTCTGACCCCGGGGCTTAGAAAATTTTTTTTACACAGGTAAAGTTCTCGAGGGCTGATTTCATTTCCTATGACAAAAAGCCTTCTTTTTCCACCGCCAAACCTTTCAGGGGAGAATTTGCAACAGTTTGGCACCATTTTTGAGAGAATTGGAGAATTTTGGATTTTTGCTGAAATTGTGACCCTGGGGCTTAGAAATTTTTTTTTACACAGCTTTTGTCTTCGAGGGCTGATTACAATTCCCATGATAAAAAGCCTTCTGTTTCCACCGCCAAACCTTTCAGGGGAGAATTTGCAACAGTTTGGCACCATTTTTGAGTGAACTGGAGAATTTCATATTTTTGCTGAAATTGTGACCCCGGGGCTTAGAAATTTTTTTTTACACAGGTTTTGTCTTCGAGGGCTGATTTCAATTCCCATGATAAAAAGCCTTCTGTTTCCACCCCCAAACCTTTCAGGGGAGAATTTGCAAGAGTTTGGCACCATTTTTGAGTGAACTGGAGAATTTCGGATTTTTGCTGAAATTGTGACCCCGGGGCTTAGAACAATTTTTTTCCACAGGTTTTGTCTTCTAGGGCTTATTTCATTTCCTATGACAAAAATGCTTTTGTTTCCACCGCCAAATCTTTCAGGGGAGAATTTGCAACAGTTTGGCACCATTTTTGAGAAAATTGGAGAATTTCAGATTTTTGCTGAAATTGTGACCCCGGGGCTTAGAAAATTTTTTTTTCACAGGTAAAGTTCTCGAGGGCTGATTTCATTTCCTATGACAAAAAGCCTTCTGTTCCCACCACAAAACCTTTCAGGGGATAATTTGCAACAGTTTGGCACCATTTTTGAGTGAACTGGAAAATTTCAGATTTTTGCTGAAATTGTGACCCCGGGGCTTAGAAATTTTTTTTTCACAGGTTATGTTGTTGAGGGCTGATTTCATTTCCTCTGACAAAAAACCTTCTGTTTACACCGCCAAACCTTTCATGGGAGAATTTGCAACAGTTTGGCACCATTTTTGAGAGAATTGGAGGATTTCAGATTTTTGCTGAAATTGTGACCCCGGGGCTTAGAATTTTTTTTCTCACAGGTTTTGTCTTCGAGGGCTGATTTCATTTCCTATGACAAAAAGGCTTCTGTTTCCACCGCCAAACCTTTCATGGGAGAATTTGCAACTGTTTGGCACCATTTTTGAGAGAATTGGAGGATTTCAGATTTTTGCTGAAATTGTGACCCCGGGGCTTAGAAATTTTTTTTTCACAGGTAAAGTTCTCGAGGGCTGATTTCATTTCCTATGACAAAAAGCCTTCTGTTTCCACCACCAAACCTTTCAGGGGATAATTTGCAAGAGTTTGGCACCATTTTTGAGTGAACTGGAGAATTTCAGATTTTTGCTGAAATTGTGACCCCGGGGCTTAGAATTTTTTCCCCCACAGGTTATGTTGTTGAGGGCTGATTTCATTTCCTATGATAAAAATCCTTCTGTTTCCACCGCCAAACCTTTCAGGGGAGAATTTGCAACAGTTTGGCACCATTTTTGAGAGAATTGGAGAATTTCATATTTTTGCTGAAATTGTGACCCCGGGGCTTAGAAAATTTTTTTTCCACAGGTTTTGTCTTCGAGGGCTGATTTCATTTCCTATGACAAAAATGCTTTTGTTTCCACCGCCAAATCTTTCAGGGGAGAATTTGCAACAGTTTGGCACCATTTTTGAGAAAATTGGAGAATTTCAGATTTTTGCTGAAATTGTGACCCCGGGGCTTAGAAAATTTTTTTTTCACAGGTAAAGTTCTCGAGGGCTGATTTCATTTCCTATGACAAAAAGCCTTCTGTTTCCACCGCCAAACCTTTCAGGGGATAATTTGCAAGAGTTTGGCACCATTTTTGAGTGAACGGGAGAATTTCAGATTTTTGCTGAAATTGTGACCCCGGGGCTTAGAAATTTTTTTTTCACAGGTTATGTTGATGAGGGCTGATTTCATTTCCTATGATAAAAAGCCTTCTTTTTCCACCGCCAAACCTTTCAGGGGAGAATTTGCAAGAGTTTGGCACCATTTTTGAGAGAATTGGAGAATTTCAGATTTTTGCTGAAATTGTGACCCCGGGGCTTAGAAATTTTTTTTTCACAGGTTTTTTCTTCGAGGGCTGATTTCATTTCCTATGACAAAAAGCCTTCTGTTTCCACCGCCAAACCTTTCAGGGGAGAATTTGCAACAGTTTGGCTCCATTTTTGAGAGAATTGGAGAATTTTGGATTTTTGCTGAAATTGTGACCCCGGGGCTTAGAAATTTTTTTTTCCACAGGTAAAGTTCTCGAGGACTGATTTCATTTCCTATGACAAAAAGCCTTCTTTTTCCACCGCCAAACCTTTCAGGGGAGAATTTGCAACAGTTTGGCACCATTTTTGAGAGAATTGGAGAATTTCGGATTTTTGCTGAAATTGTGACCCCGGGGCTTAGAAAAATTTTTTTACACAGGTTTTGTCTTTGAGGGCTGATTACAATTCCCATGATAAAAAGCCTTCTGTTTCCACCGCCAAACCTTTCAGGGGATAATTTGCAAGAGTTTGGCACCATTTTTGAGAGAATTGGAGAATTTCGGATTTTTGCTGAAATTGTGACCCAGGGGCTTAGAAATTTTTTTTTACACAGGTAAAGTTCTCGAGGGCTGATTTCATTTCCTATGACAAAAAGCCTTCTGTTTCCACCGCCAAACTTTTCAGGGGATAGTTTGCAAAAGTTTGGCACCATTTTTGAGAGAATTGGAGAATTTTGGATTTTTGCTGAAATTGTGACCCCGGGGCTTAGAATTTTTTTTTCCACAGGTTTTGTCTTCGAGGGCTGATTTCATTTCCTATGACAAAAAGCCTTCTGTTTCCACCGCCAAACCTTTCAGGGGATAATTTGCAAGAGTTTGGCACCATTTTTGAGAGAATTGGAGAATTTCGGATTTTTACTGAAATTGTGACCCCGGGGTTTAGAATTTTTTTTTTCACAGGTAAAGTTTTCGAGGGCTGATTTCATTTCCTATGACAAAAAGCCTTCTGTTTCTACCGCCAAACCTTTCAGGGGATAATTTGCAAGAGTTTGGCACCATTTTTGAGAGAATTGGAGAATTTCGGATTTTTGCTGAAATTGTGACCCCGGGGCTTAGAATTTTTTTTTTACACAGGTAAAGTTCTCGAGGGCTGATTTCATTTCCTATGACAAAAATGATTTTGTTTCCACCGCCAAACCTTTCAGGGGATAATTTGCAAGAGTTTGGCACCATTTTTGAGTGAACGGGACAATTTCAGATTTTTGCTGAAATTGTGACCCCGGGGCTTAGAATTTTTTTTTTCACAGGTTATGTTGTTGAGGGCTGATTTCATTTCCTATGATAAAAAGCCTTCTTTTTCCACCGCCAAACCTTTCAGGGGAGAATTTGCAACAGTTTGGCAACATTTTTGAGAGAATTGGAGAATTTCGGATTTTTGCTGAAATTGTGACCCCGGGGCTTAGAAATTTTTTTTTACACAGCTTTTGTCTTCGAGGGCTGATTTCAATTCCCATGATAAAAAGCCTTCTGTTTCCACCGCCAAACCTTTCAGGGGAGAATTTGCAACAGTTTGGCACCATTTTTGAGTGAACTGGAGAATTTCATATTTTTGCTGAAATTGTGACCCCGGGGCTTAGAAATTTTTTTTTACACAGGTTTTGTCTTCGAGGGCTGATTTCAATTCCCATGATAAAAAGCCTTCTGTTTCCACCCCCAAACCTTTCAGGGGAGAATTTGCAAGAGTTTGGCACCATTTTTGAGTGAACTGGAGAATTTCGGATTTTTGCTGAAATTGTGACCCCGGGGCTTAGAAATTTTTTTTTACACATGTTTTGTCTTCGAGGGCTGATTTCATTTCCTATGACAAAAAGCCTTCTGTTTCCACCGCCAAACCTTTCAGGGGATAATTTGCAAGAGTTTTGGCACCATTTTTGAGAGAATTGGAGAATTTCGGATTTTTGCTGAAATTGTGACCCCGGGGCTTAGAAATTTTTTTTTACACAGGTTTTGTCTTCGAGGGCTGATTTCATTTCCTATGACAAAAAGCCTTCTGTTTCCACCGCCAAACCTTTCAGGGGAGAATTTGCAACAGTTTGGCACCATTTTTGAGAGAATTGGAGAATTTTGGATTTTTGCTGAAATTGTGACCCCGGGGCTTAGAAATTTTTTTTTACACAGGTTTTGTCTTCGAGGGCTGATTTCAATTCCCATGATAAAAAGCCTTCTGTTTCCACCCCCAAACCTTTCAGGGGATAATTTGCAAGAGTTTGGCACCATTTTTGAGAGAATTGGAGAATTTCGGATTTTTGCTGAAATTGTGACCCCGGGGCTTAGAAATTTTTTTTTTCACAGGTAAAGTTCTCGAGGGCTGATTTCATTTCCTATGACAAAAAGCCTTCTGTTTCCACCAACAAACCTTTCAGGGGATAATTTGCAAGAGTTTAGAACCATTTTTGAGAGAATTGGAGAATTTCGGATTATTGCTGAAATTGTGACCCCGGGGCTTAGGATTTTTTTTTTCCACAGGTTATGTTGTTGAGGGCTGATTTCATTTCCTATGACAAAAAGCCTTCTTTTTCCACCGCCAAACCTTTCAGGGGATAATTTGCAAGAGTTTGGCACCATTTTTGAGAGAATTGGAGAATTTTGGATTTTTGCTGAAATTGTGACCCCGGGGCTTAGAAATTTTTTTTTTCACAGGTAAAGTTCTCGAGGGCTGATTTCATTTCCTATGGCAAAAAGCCTTCTGTTTCCACCGCCAAACCTTTCAGGGGATAATTTGCAACAGTTTGGCACCATTTTTGAGTGAACTGTAGATTTTCAGATTTTTGCTGAAATTGTGACCCCGGGGCTTAGAAAATTTTTTTTTCACAGGTTTTGTCTTCGAGGGCTGATTTCATTTCCTATGACAAAAATGCTTTTGTTTCCACCGCCAAAGCTTTCAGGGGAGAATTTGCAACAGTTTGGCACCATTTTTGAGTGAACTGGAGAATTTCATATTTTTGCTGAAATTGTGACCCCGGGGCTTAGAAATTTTTTTTTACACAGGTTTTGTCTTCGAGGGCTGATTTCAATTCCCATGATAAAAAGCCTTCTGTTTCCACCCCAAAACAATTCAGGGGAGAATTTGCAAGAGTTTGGCACCATTTTTGAGTGAACTGGAGAATTTCGGATTTTTGCTGAAATTGTGACCCCGGGGCTTAGAAATTTTTTTTTACACAAGTTTTGTCTTCGAGGGCTGATTTCATTTCCTATGACAAAAAGCCTTCTGTTTGCACCGCCAAACCTTTCAGGGGAGAATTTGCAACAGTTTGGCACCATTTTTGAGAGAATTGGAGAATTTCAGATTTTTGCTGAAATTATGACCCCGGGGCTTAGAAATTTTTTTTTTCACAGGTAAAGTTCTCGAGGGCTGATTTCATTTCCTATGACAAAAAGCCTTCTGTTTGCACCGCCAAACCTTTCAGGGGATAATTTGCAAGAGTTTGGCACCATTTTTGAGAGAATTGGAGAATTTCGGATTTTTGCTGAAATTGTGACCCCGGGGCTTAGAAATTTTTTTTTTCACAGGTAAAGTTCTCGAGGGCTGATTTCATTTCCTATGACAAAAATGATTTTGTTTCCACCGCCAAACCTTTCAGGGGATAATTTGCAAGAGTTTGGCACCATTTTTGAGTGAACGGGACAATTTCAGATTTTTGCTGAAATTGTGACCCCGGGGCTTAGAAATTTTTTTTTCACAGGTTATGTTGTTGAGGGCTGATTTCATTTCCTATGATAAAAAGCCTTCTTTTTCCACCGCCAAACCTTTCAGGGGAGAATTTGCAACAGTTTGGCAACATTTTTGAGAGAATTGGAGAATTTCGGATTTTTGCTGAAATTGTGACCCCGGGGCTTAGAAATTTTTTTTTACACAGCTTTTGTCTTCGAGGGCTGATTTAAATTCCCATGATAAAAAGCCTTCTGTTTCCACCGCCAAACCTTTCAGGGGAGAATTTGCAACAGTTTGGCACCATTTTTGAGTGAACTGGAGAATTTCGGATTTTTGCTGAAATTGTGACCCCGGGGCTTAGGATTTTTTTTCCCCACAGGTTATGTTGTTGAGGGCTGATTTCATTTCCTATGACAAAAAGCCTTCTTTTTCCACCGCCAAACCTTTCAGGGGATAATTTGCAAGAGTTTGGCACCATTTTTGAGAGAATTGGAGAATTTCGGATTTTTGCTGAAATTGTGACCCCGGGGCTTAGAAATTTTTTTTTTCACAGGTAAAGTTCTCGAGGGCTGATTTCATTTCCTATGACAAAAAGCCTTCTGTTTCCACCAACAAACCTTTCAGGGGATAATTTGCAAGAGTTTAGAACCATTTTTGAGAGAATTGGAGAATTTCGGATTATTGCTGAAATTGTGACCCCGGGGCTTAGGATTTTTTTTTTCCACAGGTTATGTTGTTGAGGGCTGATTTCATTTCCTATGACAAAAAGCCTTCTTTTTCCACCGCCAAACCTTTCAGGGGATAATTTGCAAGAGTTTGGCACCATTTTTGAGAGAATTGGAGAATTTTGGATTTTTGCTGAAATTGTGACCCCGGGGCTTAGAAATTTTTTTTTTCACAGGTAAAGTTCTCGAGGGCTGATTTCATTTCCTATGGCAAAAAGCCTTCTGTTTCCACCGCCAAACCTTTCAGGGGATAATTTGCAACAGTTTGGCACCATTTTTGAGTGAACTGTAGATTTTCAGATTTTTGCTGAAATTGTGACCCCGGGGCTTAGAAAATTTTTTTTTCACAGGTTTTGTCTTCGAGGGCTGATTTCATTTCCTATGACAAAAATGCTTTTGTTTCCACCGCCAAAGCTTTCAGGGGAGAATTTGCAACAGTTTGGCACCATTTTTGAGTGAACTGGAGAATTTCATATTTTTGCTGAAATTGTGACCCCGGGGCTTAGAAATTTTTTTTTACACAGGTTTTGTCTTCGAGGGCTGATTTCAATTCCCATGATAAAAAGCCTTCTGTTTCCACCCCAAAACCTTTCAGGGGAGAATTTGCAAGAGTTTGGCACCATTTTTGAGTGAACTGGAGAATTTCGGATTTTTGCTGAAATTGTGACCCCGGGGCTTAGAAATTTTTTTTTACACAAGTTTTGTCTTCGAGGGCTGATTTCATTTCCTATGACAAAAAGCCTTCTGTTTGCACCGCCAAACCTTTCAGGGGAGAATTTGCAACAGTTTGGCACCATTTTTGAGAGAATTGGAGAATTTCAGATTTTTGCTGAAATTATGACCCCGGGGCTTAGAAATTTTTTTTTCACAGGTAAAGTTCTCGAGGGCTGATTTCATTTCCTATGACAAAAAGCCTTCTGTTTGCACCGCCAAACCTTTCAGGGGATAATTTGCAAGAGTTTGGCACCATTTTTGAGAGAATTGGAGAATTTCGGATTTTTGCTGAAATTGTGACCCCGGGGCTTAGAAATTTTTTTTTTCACAGGTAAAGTTCTCGAGGGCTGATTTCATTTCCTATGACAAAAATGATTTTGTTTCCACCGCCAAACCTTTCAGGGGATAATTTGCAAGAGTTTGGCACCATTTTTGAGTGAACGGGACAATTTCAGATTTTTGCTGAAATTGTGACCCCGGGGCTTAGAAATTTTTTTTTCACAGGTTATGTTGTTGAGGGCTGATTTCATTTCCTATGATAAAAAGCCTTCTTTTTCCACCGCCAAACCTTTCAGGGGAGAATTTGCAACAGTTTGGCACCATTTTTGAGAGAATTGGAGAATTTTGGATTTTTGCTGAAATTGTGACCCCGGGGCTTAGAAATTTTTTTTTTCACAGGTAAAGTTCTCGAGGGCTGATTTCATTTCCTATGACAAAAAGCCATCTGTTTCCACCGCCAAACCTTTCAGGGGATAATTTGCAAGAGTTTGGAACCATTTTTGAGAGAATTGGAGAATTTCGGATTTTTGCTGAAATTGTGACCCCGGGGCTTAGGATTTTTTTCCCCCACAGGTTATGTTGTTGAGAGCTGATTTCATTTCCTATGACAAAAAGCCTTCTTTTTCCACCGCCAAACCTTTCAGGGGATAATTTGCAAGAGTTTGGCACCATTTTTGAGAGAATTGGAGAATTTTGGATTTTTGCTGAAATTGTGACCCCGGGGCTTAGAAATTTTTTTTTACACAGGTTTTGTCTTCGAGGGCTGATTTCATTTCCTATGACAAAAAGCCTTCTGTTTCCACCGCCAAACCTTTCAGGGGATAATTTGCAACAGTTTGGCACCATTTTTGAGTGAACTGGAGAATTTCAGATTTTTGCTGAAATTGTGACCCCGGGGCTTAGAAAATTTTTTTTACACAGGTAAAGTTCTCGAGGGCTGATTTCATTTCCTATGACAAAAAGCCTTCTTTTTCCACCGCCAAACCTTTCAGGGGAGAATTTGCAACAGTTTGGCACCATTTTTGAGAGAATTGGAGAATTTTGGATTTTTGCTGAAATTGTGACCCCGGGGCTTAGAAATTTTTTTTTACACAGCTTTTGTCTTCGAGGGCTGATTACAATTCCCATGATAAAAAGCCTTCTGTTTCCACCGCCAAACCTTTCAGGGGAGAATTTGCAAGAGTTTGGCACCATTTTTGAGTGAACTGGAGAATTTCATATTTTTGCTGAAATTGTGACCCCGGGGCTTAGAAATTTTTTTTTACACAGGTTTTGTCTTCGAGGGCTGATTTCAATTCCCATGATAAAAAGCCTTCTGTTTCCACCCCCAAACCTTTCAGGGGAGAATTTGCAAGAGTTTGGCACCATTTTTGAGTGAACTGGAGAATTTCGGATTTTTGCTGAAATTGTGACCCCGGGGCTTAGAACAATTTTTTTCCACAGGTTTTGTCTTCTAGGGCTTATTTCATTTCCTATGACAAAAATGCTTTTGTTTCCACCGCCAAATCTTTCAGGGGAGAATTTGCAACAGTTTGGCACCATTTTTGAGAAAATTGGAGAATTTCAGATTTTTGCTGAAATTGTGACCCCGGGGCTTAGAAAATTTTTTTTTCACAGGTAAAGTTCTCGAGGGCTGATTTCATTTCCTATGACAAAAAGCCTTCTGTTCCCACCACAAAACCTTTCAGGGGAGAATTTGCAAGAGTTTGGCACCATTTTTGAGTGAACTGGAGAATTTCGGATTTTTGCTGAAATTGTGACCCCGGGGCTTAGAAATTTTTTTTTACACAAGTTTTGTCTTCGAGGGCTGATTTCATTTCCTATGACAAAAAGCCTTCTGTTTCCACCGCCAAACCTTTCAGGGGAGAATTTGCAACAGTTTGGCACCATTTTTGAGAGAATTGGAGAATTTCAGATTTTTGCTGAAATTGTGACCCCGGGGCTTAGAAATTTTTTTTTTCACAGGTAAAGTTCTCGAGGGCTGATTTCATTTCCTATGACAAAAAGCCTTCTGTTTGCACCGCCAAACCTTTCAGGGGATAATTTGCAAGAGTTTGGCACCATTTTTGAGAGAATTGGAGAATTTAGGATTTTTGCTGAAATTGTGACCCCGGGGCTTAGAAATTTTTTTTTACACAGGTAAAGTTCTCGAGGGCTGATTTCATTTCCTATGACAAAAATGATTTTGTTTCCACCGCCAAACCTTTCAGGGGATAATTTGCAAGAGTTTGGCACCATTTTTGAGTGAACGGGACAATTTCAGATTTTTGCTGAAATTGTGACCCTGGGGCTTAGAAATCTTTTTTCCACAGGTTATGTTGTTGAGGGCTGATTTCATTTCCTATGATAAAAAGCCTTCTTTTTCCACCGCCAAACCTTTCAGGGGAGAATTTGCAAGAGTTTGGCACCATTTTTGAGTGAACTGGAGAATTTCGGATTTTTGCTGAAATTGTGACCCCGGGGCTTAGAAATTTTTTTTTACACAAGTTTTGTCTTCGAGGGCTGATTTCATTTCCTATGACAAAAAGCCTTCTGTTTCCACCGCCAAACCTTTCAGGGGAGAATTTGCAACAGTTTGGCACCATTTTTGAGAGAATTGGAGAATTTCAGATTTTTGCTGAAATTGTGACCCCGGGGCTTAGAAATTTTTTTTTTCACAGGTAAAGTTCTCGAGGGCTGATTTCATTTCCTATGACAAAAAGCCTTCTGTTTGCACCGCCAAACCTTTCAGGGGATAATTTGCAAGAGTTTGGCACCATTTTTGAGAGAATTGGAGAATTTCGGATTTTTGCTGAAATTGTGACCCCGGGGCTTAGAAATTTTTTTTTACACAGGTAAAGTTCTCGAGGGCTGATTTCATTTCCTATGACAAAAATGATTTTGTTTCCACCTCCAAACCTTTCAGGGGATAATTTGCAAGAGTTTGGCACCATTTTTGAGTGAACGGGACAATTTCAGATTTTTGCTGAAATTGTGACCCCGGGGCTTAGAAATTTTTTTTTCACAGGTTATGTTGTTGAGGGCCGATTTCATTTCCTATGATAAAAAGCCTTCTTTTTCCACCGCCAAACCTTTCAGGGGAGAATTTGCAACAGTTTGGCAACATTTTTGAGAGAATTGGAGAATTTCGGATTTTTGCTGAAATTGTGACCCCGGGGCTTAGAAATTTTTTTTTACACAGCTTTTGTCTTCGAGGGCTGATTTCAATTCCCATGATAAAAAGCCTTCTGTTTCCACCGCCAAACCTTTCAGGGGAGAATTTGCAAGAGTTTGGTACCATTTTTGAGAGAATTGGAGAATTTCGGATTTTTGCTGAAATTGTGACCCCGGGGCTTAGAATTTTTTTTTTACACAGGTAAAGTTCTCGAGGGCTGATTTCATTTCCTATGACAAAAAGCCTTCTTTTTCCACCGCCAAACCGTTCAGGGGAGAATTTGCAACAGTTTGGCACCATTTTTGAGAGAATTGGAGAATTTTGGATTTTTGCTGAAATTGTGACCCCGGGGCTTAGAAATTTTTTTTTTCACAGGTAAAGTTCTCAAGGGCTGATTTCATTTCCTATGACAAAAAGCCATCTGTTTCCACCGCCAAACCTTTCAGGGGATAATTTGGAAGAGTTTGGAACCATTTTTGAGAGAATTGGAGAATTTCGGATTTTTGCTGAAATTGTGACCCCGGGGCTTAGGATTTTTTTCCCCCACAGGTTATGTTGTTGAGGGCTGATTTCATTTCCTATGACAAAAAGCCTTCTTTTTCCACCGCCAAACCTTTCAGGGGATAATTTGCAAGAGTTTGGCACCATTTTTGAGAGAATTGGAGAATTTTGGATTTTTGCTGAAATTGTGACCCCGGGGCTTAGAAATTTTTTTTTTCACAGGTAAAGTTCTCGAGGGCTGATTTCATTTCTTATGACAAAAAGCCTTCTGTTTCCACCGCCAAACCTTTCAGGGGATAATTTGCAACAGTTTGGCACCATTTTTGAGTGAACTGGAGAATTTCAGATTTTTGCTGAAATTGTGACCCCGGGGCTTAGAAAATTTTTTTTACACAGGTAAAGTTCTCGAGGGCTGATTTCATTTCCTATGACAAAAAGCCTTCTTTTTCCACCGCCAAACCTTTCAGGGGAGAATTTGCAACAGTTTGGCACCATTTTTGAGAGAATTGGAGAATTTTGGATTTTTGCTGAAATTGTGACCCCGGGGCTTAGAAATTTTTTTTTACACAGCTTTTGTCTTCGAGGGCTGATTACAATTCCCATGATAAAAAGCCTTCTGTTTCCACCGCCAAACCTTTCAGGGGAGAATTTGCAAGAGTTTGGCACCATTTTTGAGTGAACTGGAGAATTTCATATTTTTGCTGAAATTGTGACCCCGGGGCTTAGAAATTTTTTTTTACACAGGTTTTGTCTTCGAGGGCTGATTTCAATTCCCATGATAAAAAGCCTTCTGTTTCCACCCCCAAACCTTTCAGGGGAGAATTTGCAAGAGTTTGGCACCATTTTTGAGTGAACTGGAGAATTTCGGATTTTTGCTGAAATTGTGACCCCGGGGCTTAGAACAATTTTTTTCCACAGGTTTTGTCTTCTAGGGCTTATTTCATTTCCTATGACAAAAATGCTTTTGTTTCCACCGCCAAATCTTTCAGGGGAGAATTTGCAACAGTTTGGCACCATTTTGAGAAAATTGGAGAATTTCAGATTTTTGCTGAAATTGTGACCCCGGGGCTTAGAAATTTTTTTTTCACAGGTAAAGTTCTCGAGGGCTGATTTCATTTCCTATGACAAAAAGCCTTCTGTTCCCACCACAAAACCTTTCAGGGGATAATTTGCAACAGTTTGGCACCATTTTTGAGAGAATTGGAGGATTTCAGATTTTTGCTGAAATTGTGACCCCGGGGCTTAGAAATTTTTTTTTCACAGGTAAAGTTCTCGAGGGCTGATTTCATTTCCTATGACAAAAAGCCTTCTGTTTCCACCACCAAACCTTTCAGGGGATAATTTGCAAGAGTTTTGGCACCATTTTTGAGTGAACTGGAGAATTTCAGATTTTTGCTGAAATTGTGACCCCGGGGCTTAGAATTTTTTTCCCCACAGGTTATGTTGTTGAGGGCTGGATTTCATTTCCTATGATAAAAATCCTTCTGTTTCCACCGCCAAACCTTTCAGGGGAGAATTTGCAACAGTTTGGCACCATTTTTGAGAGAATTGGAGAATTTCAGATTTTTGCTGAAATTGTGACCCCGGGGGCTTAGAAAAATTTTTTTCCCACAGGTTTTGTCTTCGAGGGCTGATTTCATTTCCTATGACAAAAATGCTTTTGTTTTCACCGCCAAATCTTTCAGGGGAGAATTTGCAACAGTTTGGCACCATTTTGAGAAAATTGGAGAATTTCAGATTTTTGCTGAAATTGTGACCCCGGGGCTTAGAAATTTTTTTTTTCACAGGTAAAGTTCTCGAGGGCTGATTTCATTTCCTATGACAAAAAGCCTTCTGTTTCCACCGCCAAACCTTTCAGGGGATAATTTGCAAGAGTTTGGCACCATTTTTGAGTGAACGGGACAATTTCAGATTTTTGCTGAAATTGTGACCCCGGGGCTTAGAAATTTTTTTTTCACAGGTTATGTTGTTGAGGGCTGATTTCATTTCCTATGATAAAAAGCCTTCTGTTTCCACCGCCAAACCTTTCAGGGGAGAATTTGCAACAGTTTGGCACCATTTTTGAGAGAATTGGAGAATTTCGGATTTTTGCTGAAATTGTGACCCCGGGGCTTAGAAAATTTTTTTTTTCACAGGTAAAGTTCTCGAGGGCTGATTTCATTTCCTATGACAAAAAGCCTTCTGTTTCCACCGCCAAATCTTTCAGAGGAGAATTTGCAACAGTTTGGCACCATTTTTGAGAGAATTGGAGAATTTCGGATTTTTGCTGAAATTGTGACCCCGGGGCTTTGAATTTTTTTTCCCACAGGTTTTGTCTTCGAGGGCTGATTTCATTTCCTATGACAAAAAGCCTTCTGTTTCCACCGCCAAACCTTTCAGGGGAGAATTTGCAACAGTTTGGCAACATTTTTGAGTGAACTGGAGAATTTCGGATTTTTGCTGAAATTGTGACCCCGGGGCTTAGAATTTTTTTTTTACACATTTAAAGTTCTCAAGGGCTGATTTCATTTCCTATGACAAAAAGCCTTCTTTTTCCACCGCCAAACCTTTCAGGGGAGAATTTGCAACAGTTTGGCACCATTTTTGAGAGAATTGGAGAATTTTGGATTTTTGCTGAAATTGTGACCCCGGGGCTTAGAAATTTTTTTTTTCCACAGGTAAAGTTCTCGAGGACTGATTTCATTTCCTATGACAAAAAGCCTTCTTTTTCCACCGCCAAACCTTTCAGGGGAGAATTTGCAACAGTTTGGCACCATTTTTGAGAGAATTGGAGAATTTCGGATTTTTGCTGAAATTGTGACCCCGGGGCTTAGAAAAATTTTTTTACACAGGTTTTGTCTTTGAGGGCTGATTACAATTCCCATGATAAAAAGCCTTCTGTTTCCACCGCCAAACCTTTCAGGGGATAATTTGCAAGAGTTTGGCACCATTTTTGAGAGAATTGGAGAATTTCGGATGTTTGCTGAAATTGTGACCCAGGGGCTTAGAAATTTTTTTTTACACAGGTAAAGTTCTCGAGGGCTGATTTCATTTCCTATGACAAAAAGCCTTCTGTTTCCACCGCCAAACTTTTCAGGGGATAATTTGCAAGAATTTGGCACCATTTTTGAGAGAATTGGAGAATTTTGGATTTTTGCTGAAATTGTGACCCCGGGGCTTAGAATTTTTTTTTCCACAGGTTTTGTCTTCGAGGGCTGATTTCATTTCCTATGACAAAAAGCCTTCTGTTTCCACCGCCAAACCTTTCAGGGGAGAATTTGCAACAGTTTGGCAACATTTTTGAGTGAACTGGAGAATTTCAGATTTTTGCTGAAATTGTGAACCCGGGGCTTAGAAATTATTTTTTTCACAAGTGAAGTTCTCGAGGGCTGATTTCATTTCCTATGACAAAAAGCCTTCTGTTTCCACCGCCAAACCTTTCAGGGGATAATTTGCAAGAGTTTGGCACCATTTTTGAGAGAATTGGAGAATTTCGGATTTTTGCTGAAATTGTGACCCCGGGGTTTAGAATTTTTTTTTTCACAGGTAAAGTTTTCGAGGGCTGATTTCATTTCCTATGACAAAAAGCCTTCTGTTTCTACCGCCAAACCTTTCAGGGGATAATTTGCAAGAGTTTGGCACCATTTTTGAGAGAATTGGAGAATTTCGGATTTTTGCTGAAATTGTGACCCCGGGGCTTAGAAATTTTTTTTTACACAGGTAAAGTTCTCGAGGGCTGATTTCATTTCCTATGACAAAAATGATTTTGTTTCCACCGCCAAACCTTTCAGGGGATAATTTGCAAGAGTTTGGCACCATTTTTGAGTGAACGGGACAATTTCAGATTTTTGCTGAAATTGTGACCCCGGGGCTTAGAAATTTTTTTTTCACAGGTTATGTTGTTGAGGGCTGATTTCATTTCCTATGATAAAAAGCCTTCTTTTTCCACCGCCAAACCTTTCAGGGGAGAATTTGCAACAGTTTGGCAACATTTTTGAGAGAATTTGGAGAATTTCGGATTTTTGCTGAAATTGTGACCCCGGGGCTTAGAAATTTTTTTTTACACAGCTTTTGTCTTCGAGGGCTGATTTCAATTCCCATGATAAAAAGCCTTCTGTTTCCACCGCCAAACCTTTCAGGGGAGAATTTGCAACAGTTTGGCACCATTTTTGAGTTAACTGGAGAATTTCATATTTTTGCTGAAATTGTGACCCCGGGGCTTAGAAATTTTTTTTTACACAGGTTTTGTCTTCGAGGGCTGATTTCAATTCCCATGATAAAAAGCCTTCTGTTTCCACCCCCAAACCTTTCAGGGGAGAATTTGCAAGAGTTTGGCACCATTTTTGAGTGAACTGGAGAATTTCGGATTTTTGCTGAAATTGTGACCCCGGGGCTTAGAAATTTTTTTTTACACAGGTTTTGTCTTCGAGGGCTGATTTCATTTCCTATGACAAAAAGCCTTCTGATTCCACCGCCAAACCTTTCAGGGGATAATTTGCAACAGTTTGGCACCATTTTTGAGTGAACTGGAGAATTTCAGATTTTTGCTGAAATTGTGACCCCGGGGCTTAGAAAAAATTTTTTACACAGGTAAAGTTCTCGAGGGCTGATTTCATTTCCTATGACAAAAAGCCTTCTTTTTCCACCGCCAAACCTTTCAGGGGAGAATTTGCAACAGTTTGGCACCATTTTTGAGAGAATTGGAGAATTTTGGATTTTTGCTGAAATTGTGACCCCGGGGCTTAGAAATTTTTTTTTACACAGCTTTTGTCTTCGAGGGCTGATTACAATTCCCATGATAAAAAGCCTTCTGTTTCCACCGCCAAACCTTTCAGGGGAGAATTTGCAAGAGTTTGGCACCATTTTTGAGTGAACTGGAGAATTTCATATTTTTGCTGAAATTGTGACCCCGGGGCTTAGAAATTTTTTTTTTACACAGGTTTTGTCTTCGAGGGCTGATTTCAATTCCCATGATAAAAAGCCTTCTGTTTCCACCCCCAAACCTTTCAGGGGAGAATTTGCAAGAGTTTGGCACCATTTTTGAGTGAACTGGAGAATTTCGGATTTTTGCTGAAATTGTGACCCCGGGGCTTAGAAATTTTTTTTTACACAGGTAAAGTTCTCGAGGGCTGATTTCATTTCCTATGACAAAAATGATTTTGTTTCCACCGCCAAACCTTTCAGGGGATAATTTGCAAGAGTTTGGCACCATTTTTGAGTGAGCGGGACAATTTCAGATTTTTGCTGAAATTGTGACCCCGGGGCTTAGAAATTTTTTTTTCACAGGTTATGTTGTTGAGGGCTGATTTCATTTCCTATGATAAAAAGCCTTCTTTTTCCACCGCCAAACCTTTCAGGGGAGAATTTGCAACAGTTTGGCAACATTTTTGAGAGAATTGGAGAATTTCGGATTTTTGCTGAAATTGTGACCCCGGGGCTTAGAAATTTTTTTTTACACAGCTTTTGTCTTCGAGGGCTGATTTCAATTCCCATGATAAAAAGCCTTCTGTTTCCACCGCCAAACCTTTCAGGGGAGAATTTGCAACAGTTTGGCACCATTTTTGAGTTAACTGGAGAATTTCATATTTTTGCTGAAATTGTGACCCCGGGGCTTAGAAATTTTTTTTTACACAGGTTTTGTCTTCGAGGGCTGATTTCAATTCCCATGATAAAAAGCCTTCTGTTTCCACCCCCAAACCTTTCAGGGGAGAATTTGCAAGAGTTTGGCACCATTTTTGAGTGAACTGGAGAATTTCGGATTTTTGCTGAAATTGTGACCCCGGGGCTTAGAAATTTTTTTTTTACACAGGTTTTGTCTTCGAGGGCTGATTTCATTTCCTATGACAAAAAGCCTTCTGATTCCACCGCCAAACCTTTCAGGGGATAATTTGCAACAGTTTGGCACCATTTTTGAGTGAACTGGAGAATTTCAGATTTTTGCTGAAATTGTGACCCCGGGGCTTAGAAAAAATTTTTTACACAGGTAAAGTTCTCGAGGGCTGATTTCATTTCCTATGACAAAAAGCCTTCTTTTTCCACCGCCAAACCTTTCAGGGGAGAATTTGCAACAGTTTGGCACCATTTTTGAGAGAATTGGAGAATTTTGGATTTTTGCTGAAATTGTGACCCCGGGGCTTAGAAATTTTTTTTTACACAGCTTTTGTCTTCGAGGGCTGATTACAATTCCCATGATAAAAAGCCTTCTGTTTCCACCGCCAAACCTTTCAGGGGAGAATTTGCAAGAGTTTGGCACCATTTTTGAGTGAACTGGAGAATTTCATATTTTTGCTGAAATTGTGACCCCGGGGCTTAGAAATTTTTTTTTTACACAGGTTTTGTCTTCGAGGGCTGATTTCAATTCCCATGATAAAAAGCCTTCTGTTTCCACCCCCAAACCTTTCAGGGGAGAATTTGCAAGAGTTTGGCACCATTTTTGAGTGAACTGGAGAATTTAGGGTTTTTGCTGAAATTGTGACCCCGGGGCTTAGAAATTTTTTTTTACACAGGTTTTGTCTTCGAGGGCTGATTTCATTTCCTATGACAAAAAGCCTTCTGTTTCCACCGCCAAACCTTTCAGGGGATAATTTGCAAGAGTTTTGGCACCATTTTTGAGAGAATTGGAGAATTTCGGATTTTTGCTGAAATTGTGACCCCAGGGCTTAGAAATTTTTTTTTACACAGGTAAAGTTCTCGAGGGCTGATTTCATTTCCTATGACAAAAAGCCTTCTGTTTCCACCGCCAAACCTTTCAGGGGATAATTTGCAAGAGTTTGGCACCATTTTTGAGTGAACGGGACAATTTCAGATTTTTGCTGAAATTGTGACCCCGGGGCTTAGAAATTTTTTTTTTCACAGGTAAAGTTCTCGAGGGCTGATTTCATTTCCTATGACAAAAAGCCTTCTGATTCCACCGCCAAACCTTTCAGGGGATAATTTGCAACAGTTTGGCACCATTTTTGAGTGAACTGGAGAATTTCAGATTTTTGCTGAAATTGTGACCCCGGGGCTTAGAAAAATTTTTTTACACAGGTAAAGTTCTCGAGGGCTGATTTCATTTCCTATGACAAAAAGCCTTCTTTTTCCACCGCCAAACCTTTCAGGGGAGAATTTGCAACAGTTTGGCACCATTTTTGAGAGAATTGGAGAATTTTGGATTTTTGCTGAAATTGTGACCCCGGGGCTTAGAAATTTTTTTTTTACACAGCTTTTGTCTTCGAGGGCTGATTACAATTCCCATGATAAAAAGCCTTCTGTTTCCACCGCCAAACCTTTCAGGGGAGAATTTGCAAGAGTTTGGCACCATTTTTGAGTGAACTGGAGAATTTCATATTTTTGCTGAAATTGTGACCCCGGGGCTTAGAAATTTTTTTTTTACACAGGTTTTGTCTTCGAGGGCTGATTTCAATTCCCATGATAAAAAGCCTTCTGTTTCCACCCCCAAACCTTTCAGGGGAGAATTTGCAAGAGTTTGGCACCATTTTTGAGTGAACTGGAGAATTTCGGATTTTTGCTGAAATTGTGACCCCGGGGCTTAGAACAATTTTTTTCCACAGGTTTTGTCTTCTAGGGCTTATTTCATTTCCTATGACAAAAATGCTTTTGTTTCCACCGCCAAATCTTTCAGGGGAGAATTTGCAACAGTTTGGCACCATTTTTGAGAAAATTGGAGAATTTCAGATTTTTGCTGAAATTGTGACCCCGGGGCTTAGAAATTTTTTTTTTCACAGGTAAAGTTCTCGAGGGCTTATTTCATTTCCTATGACAAAAAGCCTTCTGTTCCCACCACAAAACCTTTCAGGGGATAATTTGCAACAGTTTGGCACCATTTTTGAGTGAACTGGAAAATTTCAGATTTTTGCTGAAATTGTGACCCCGGGGCTTAGAATTTTTTTTCTCACAGGTTTTGTCTTCGAGGGCTGATTTCATTTCCTATGACAAAAAGGCTTCTGTTTCCACCGCCAAACCTTTCATGGGAGAATTTGCAACAGTTTGGCACCATTTTTGAGAGAATTGGAGGATTTCAGATTTTTGCTGAAATTGTGACCCCGGGGCTTAGAAATTTTTTTTTCACAGGTAAAGTTCTCGAGGGCTGATTTCATTTCCTATGACAAAAAGCCTTCTGTTTCCACCACCAAACCTTTCAGGGGATAATTTGCAAGAGTTTGGCACCATTTTTGAGTGAACTGGAGAATTTCAGATTTTTGCTGAAATTGTGACCCCGGGGCTTAGAATTTTTTTCCCCACAGGTTATGTTGTTGAGGGCTGATTTCATTTCCTATGATAAAAATCCTTCTGTTTCCACCGCCAAACCTTTCAGGGAGAATTTGCAACAGTTTGGCACCATTTTTGAGAGAATTGGAGAATTTCAGATTTTTGCTGAAATTGTGACCCCGGGCTTAGAAAATTTTTTTCCCACAGGTTTTGTCTTCGAGGGCTGATTTCATTTCCTATGACAAAATGCTTTTGTTTCCACCGCCAAATCTTTCAGGGGAGAATTTGCAACAGTTTGGCACCATTTTTGAGAAAATTGGAGAATTTCAGATTTTTGCTGAAATTGTGACCCCGGGGCTTAGAAATTTTTTTTTCAAAGGTAAAGTTCTCGAGGGCTGATTTCATTTCCTATGACAAAAAGCCTTCTGTTTCCACCGCCAAACCTTTCAGGGGATAATTTGCAACAGTTTGGCACCATTTTTGAGTGAACTGGAAAATTTCAGATTTTTGCTGAAATTGTGACCCCGGGGCTTAGAATTTTTTTTTTCACAGGTTATGTTGTTGAGGGCTGATTTCATTTCCTCTGACAAAAAACCTTCTGTTTCCAACGCCAAACCTTTCATGGGAGAATTTGCAACAGTTTGGCACCATTTTTGAGAGAATTGGAGGATTTCAGATTTTTGCTGAAATTGTGACCCCGGGGCTTAGAATTTTTTTTCTCACAGGTTTTGTCTTCGAGGGCTGATTTCATTTCCTATGACAAAAAGGCTTCTGTTTCCACCGCCAAACCTTTCATGGGAGAATTTGCAACAGTTTGGCACCATTTTTGAGAGAATTGGAGGATTTCAGATTTTTGCTGAAATTGTGACCCCGGGGCTTAGAAATTTTTTTTTCACAGGTAAAGTTCTCGAGGGCTGATTTCATTTCCTATGACAAAAAGCCTTCTGTTTCCACCGCCAAACCTTTCAGGGGATAATTTGCAAGAGTTTGGCACCATTTTTGAGTGAACGGGACAATTTCAGATTTTTGCTGAAATTGTGACCCCGGGGCTTAGAAATTTTTTTTTCACAGGTTATGTTGTTGAGGGCTGATTTCATTTCCTATGATAAAAAGCCTTCTGTTTCCACCGCCAAACCTTTCAGGGGAGAATTTGCAACAGTTTGGCACCATTTTTGAGAGAATTGGAGAATTTCGGATTTTTGCTGAAATTGTGACCCCGGGGCTTAGAATTTTTTTTTTTTCACAGGTAAAGTTCTCGAGGGCTGATTTCATTTCCTATGACAAAAAGCCTTCTGTTTCCACCGCCAAATCTTTCAGGGGAGAATTTGCAACAGTTTGGCACCATTTTTGAGAGAATTGGAGAATTTCGGATTTTTGCTGAAATTGTGACCCCGGGGCTTTGAATTTTTTTTCCCACAGGTTTTGTCTTCGAGGGCTGATTTCATTTCCTATGACAAAAAGCCTTCTGTTTCCACCGCCAAACCTTTCAGGGGATAATTTGCAACAGTTTGGCACCATTTTTGAGTGAACTGGAAAATTTCAGATTTTTGCTGAAATTGTGACCCCGGGGCTTAGAATTTTTTTTTTCACAGGTTATGTTGTTGAGGGCTGATTTCATTTCCTCTGACAAAAAACCTTCTGTTTCCACCGCCAAACCTTTCATGGGAGAATTTGCAACAGTTTGGCACCATTTTTGAGAGAATTGGAGGATTTCAGATTTTTGCTGAAATTGTGACCCCGGGGCTTAGAATTTTTTTTCTCACAGGTTTTGTCTTCGAGGGCTGATTTCATTTCCTATGACAAAAAGGCTTCTGTTTCCACCGCCAAACCTTTCATGGGAGAATTTGCAACAGTTTGGCACCATTTTTGAGAGAATTGGAGGATTTCAGATTTTTGCTGAAATTGTGACCCCGGGGCTTAGAAATTTTTTTTTCACAGGTAAAGTTCTCGAGGGCTGATTTCATTTCCTATGACAAAAAGCCTTCTGTTTGCACCGCCAAACCTTTCAGGGGATAATTTGCAAGAGTTTGGCACCATTTTTGAGTGAACGGGACAATTTCAGATTTTTGCTGAAATTGTGACCCCGGGGCTTAGAAATTTTTTTTTCACAGGTTATGTTGTTGAGGGCTGATTTCATTTCCTATGATAAAAAGCCTTCTGTTTCCACCGCCAAACCTTTCAGGGGAGAATTTGCAACAGTTTGGCACCATTTTTGAGAGAATTGGAGAATTTCGGATTTTTGCTGAAATTGTGACCCCGGGGCTTAGAAATTTTTTTTTTTCACAGGTAAAGTTCTCGAGGGCTGATTTCATTTCCTATGACAAAAAGCCTTCTGTTTCCACCGCCAAATCTTTCAGGGGAGAATTTGCAACAGTTTGGCACCATTTTTGAGAGAATTGGAGAATTTCGGATTTTTGCTGAAATTGTGACCCCGGGGCTTTGAATTTTTTTTCCCACAGGTTTTGTCTTCGAGGGCTGATTTCATTTCCTATGACAAAAAGCCTTCTGTTTCCACCGCCAAACCTTTCAGGGGAGAATTTGCAACAGTTTGGCAACATTTTTGAGTGAACTGGAGAATTTCAGATTTTTGCTGAAATTGTGACCCCGGGGCTTAGAATTTTTTTTTTACACATTTAAAGTTCTCAAGGGCTGATTTCATTTCCTATGACAAAAAGCCTTCTTTTTCCACCGCCAAACCTTTCAGGGGATAATTTGCAAGAGTTTGGCACCATTTTTGAGTGAACGGGACAATTTCAGATTTTTGCTGAAATTGTGACCCCGGGGCTTAGAAATTTTTTTTTCACAGGTTATGTTGTTGAGGGCTGATTTCATTTCCTATGATAAAAAGCCTTCTGTTTCCACCGCCAAACCTTTCAGGCGATAATTTGCAAGAGTTTGGCACCATTTTTGAGTGAACTGGAGAATTTCGGATTTTTGCTGAAATTGTGACCCCGGGGCTTAGAATTTTTTTTTCCACAGGTTTTGTCTTCGAGGGCTGATTTCATTTCCTATGACAAAAAGCCTTCTGTTTCCACCGCCAAACCTTTCAGGGGAGAATTTGCAACAGTTTGGCAACATTTTTGAGTGAACTGGAGAATTTCAGATTTTTGCTGAAATTGTGAACCCGGGGCTTAGAAATTATTTTTTTCACAAGTGAAGTTCTCGAGGGCTGATTTCATTTCCTATGACAAAAAGCCTTCTGTTTCCACCCCCAAACCTTTCAGGGGAGAATTTGCAAGAGTTTGGCACCATTTTTGAGTGAACTGGAGAATTTCGGATTTTTGCTGAAATTGTGACCCCGGGGCTTAGAAATTTTTTTTTACACAGGTTTTGTCTTCGAGGGCTGATTTCATTTCCTATGACAAAAAGCCTTCTGTTTCCACCGCCAAACCTTTCAGGGGATAATTTGCAAGAGTTTTGGCACCATTTTTGAGAGAATTGGAGAATTTCGGATTTTTGCTGAAATTGTGACCCCAGGGCTTAGAAATTTTTTTTTTACACAGCTTTTGTCTTCGAGGGCTGATTACAATTCCCATGATAAAAAGCCTTCTGTTTCCACCGCCAAACCTTTCAGGGGAGAATTTGCAAGAGTTTGGCACCATTTTTGAGTGAACTGGAGAATTTCATATTTTTGCTGAAATTGTGACCCCGGGGCTTAGAAATTTTTTTTTTACACAGGTTTTGTCTTCGAGGGCTGATTTCAATTCCCATGATAAAAAGCCTTCTGTTTCCACCCCCAAACCTTTCAGGGGAGAATTTGCAAGAGTTTGGCACCATTTTTGAGTGAACTGGAGAATTTCGGATTTTTGCTGAAATTGTGACCCCGGGGCTTAGAATTTTTTTTCTCACAGGTTTTGTCTTCGAGGGCTGATTTCATTTCCTATGACAAAAAGGCTTCTGTTTCCACCGCCAAACCTTTCATGGGAGAATTTGCAACAGTTTGGCACCATTTTTGAGAGAATTGGAGGATTTCAGATTTTTGCTGAAATTGTGACCCCGGGGCTTAGAAATTTTTTTTTCACAGGTAAAGTTCTCGAGGGCTGATTTCATTTCCTATGACAAAAAGCCTTCTGTTTCCACCACCAAACCTTTCAGGGGATAATTTGCAAGAGTTTGGCACCATTTTTGAGTGAACTGGAGAATTTCAGATTTTTGCTGAAATTGTGACCCCGGGGCTTAGAATTTTTTTCCCCACAGGTTATGTTGTTGAGGGCTGATTTCATTTCCTATGATAAAAATCCTTCTGTTTCCACCGCCAAACCTTTCAGGGGAGAATTTGCAACAGTTTGGCACCATTTTTGAGAGAATTGGAGAATTTCAGATTTTTGCTGAAATTGTGACCCCGGGGCTTAGAAAATTTTTTTCCCACAGGTTTTGTCTTCGAGGGCTGATTTCATTTCCTATGACAAAAATGCTTTTGTTTCCACCGCCAAATCTTTCAGGGGAGAATTTGCAACAGTTTGGCACCATTTTTGAGAAAATTGGAGAATTTCAGATTTTTGCTGAAATTGTGACCCCGGGGCTTAGAAAATTTTTTTTTCAAAGGTAAAGTTCTCGAGGGCTGATTTCATTTCCTATGACAAAAAGCCTTCTGTTTCCACCGCCAAACCTTTCAGGGGATAATTTGCAACAGTTTGGCACCATTCTTGAGTGAACTGGAAAATTTCAGATTTTTGCTGAAATTGTGACCCCGGGGCTTAGAATTTTTTTTTCCACAGGTTATGTTGTTGAGGGCTGATTTCATTTCCTCTGACAAAAAACCTTCTGTTTCCACCGCCAAACCTTTCATGGGAGAATTTGCAACAGTTTGGCACCATTTTTGAGAGAATTGGAGGATTTCAGATTTTTGCTGAAATTGTGACCCCGGGGCTTAGAATTTTTTTTCTCACAGGTTTTGTCTTCGAGGGCTGATTTCATTTCCTATGACAAAAAGGCTTCTGTTTCCACCGCCAAACCTTTCATGGGAGAATTTGCAACAGTTTGGCACCATTTTTGAGAGAATTGGAGGATTTCAGATTTTTGCTGAAATTGTGACCCCGGGGCTTAGAAATTTTTTTTTCACAGGTAAAGTTCTCAAGGGCTGATTTCATTTCCTATGACAAAAAGCCTTCTGTTTCCACCACCAAACCTTTCAGGGGATAATTTGCAAGAGTTTGGCACCATTTTTGAGTGAACTGGAGAATTTCAGATTTTTGCTGAAATTGTGACCCCGGGGCTTAGAATTTTTTTCCCCACAGGTTATGTTGTTGAGGGCTGATTTCATTTCCTATGATAAAAATCCTTCTGTTTCCACCGCCAAACCTTTCAGGGGAGAATTTGCAACAGTTTGGCACCATTTTTGAGAGAATTGGAGAATTTCAGATTTTTGCTGAAATTGTGACCCCGGGGCTTAGAAAAATTTTTTCCCACAGGTTTTGTCTTCGAGGGCTGATTTCATTTCCTATGACAAAAATGCTTTTGTTTCCACCGCCAAATCTTTCAGGGGAGAATTTGCAACAGTTTGGCACCATTTTTGAGAAAATTGGAGAATTTCAGATTTTTGCTGAAATTGTGACCCCGGGGCTTAGAAAATTTTTTTTTCACAGGTAAAGTTCTCGAGGGCTGATTTCATTTCCTATGACAAAAAGCCTTCTGTTTCCACCGCCAAACCTTTCAGGGGATAATTTGCAAGAGTTTGGCACCATTTTTGAGTGAACGGGACAATTTCAGATTTTTGCTGAAATTGTGACCCCGGGGCTTAGAAATTTTTTTTTCACAGGTTATGTTGTTGAGGGCTGATTTCATTTCCTATGATAAAAAGCCTTCTGTTTCCACCGCCAAACCTTTCAGGGGAGAATTTGCAACAGTTTGGCACCATTTTTGAGAGAATTGGAGAATTTCGGATTTTTGCTGAAATTGTGACCCCGGGGCTTAGAAATTTTTTTTTTTCACAGGTAAAGTTCTCGAGGGCTGATTTCATTTCCTATGACAAAAAGCCTTCTGTTTCCACCGCCAAATCTTTCAGGGGAGAATTTGCAACAGTTTGGCACCATTTTTGAGAGAATTGGAGAATTTCGGATTTTTGCTGAAATTGTGACCCCGGGGCTTTGAATTTTTTTTCCCACAGGTTTTGTCTTCGAGGGCTGATTTCATTTCCTATGACAAAAAGCCTTCTGTTTCCACCGCCAAACCTTTCAGGGGAGAATTTGCAACAGTTTGGCAACATTTTTGAGTGAACTGGAGAATTTCAGATTTTTGCTGAAATTGTGACCCCGGGGCTTAGAATTTTTTTTTTACACATTTAAAGTTCTCAAGGGCTGATTTCATTTCCTATGACAAAAAGCCTTCTTTTTCCACCGCCAAACCTTTCAGGGGAGAATTTGCAACAGTTTGGCACCATTTTTGAGAGAATTGGAGGATTTCAGATTTTTGCTGAAATTGTGACCCCGGGGCTTAGAAATTTTTTTTTCACAGGTAATGTTCTCAAGGGCTGATTTCATTTCCTATGACAAAAAGCCTTCTGTTTCCACCACCAAACCTTTCAGGGGATAATTTGCAAGAGTTTGGCACCATTTTTGAGTGAACTGGAGAATTTCAGATTTTTGCTGAAATTGTGACCCCGGGGCTTAGAATTTTTTTCCCCACAGGTTATGTTGTTGAGGGCTGATTTCATTTCCTATGATAAAAATCCTTCTGTTTCCACCGCCAAACCTTTCAGGGGAGAATTTGCAACAGTTTGGCACCATTTTTGAGAGAATTGGAGAATTTCAGATTTTTGCTGAAATTGTGACCCCGGGGCTTAGAAAATTTTTTTCCCACAGGTTTTGTCTTCGAGGGCTGATTTCATTTCCTATGACAAAAATGCTTTTGTTTCCACCGCCAAATCTTTCAGGGGAGAATTTGCAACAGTTTGGCACCATTTTTGAGAAAATTGGAGAATTTCAGATTTTTGCTGAAATTGTGACCCCGGGGCTTAGAAAATTTTTTTTTCACAGGTAAAGTTCTCGAGGGCTGATTTCATTTCCTATGACAAAAAGCCTTCTGTTTCCACCGCCAAACCTTTCAGGGGATAATTTGCAAGAGTTTGGCACCATTTTTGAGTGAACGGGACAATTTCAGATTTTTGCTGAAATTGTGACCCCGGGGCTTAGAAATTTTTTTTTCACAGGTTATGTTGTTGAGGGCTGATTTCATTTCCTATGATAAAAAGCCTTCTGTTTCCACCGCCAAACCTTTCAGGGGAGAATTTGCAACAGTTTGGCACCATTTTTGAGAGAATTGGAGAATTTCGGATTTTTGCTGAAATTGTGACCCCGGGGCTTAGAAATTTTTTTTTTTCACAGGTAAAGTTCTCGAGGGCTGATTTCATTTCCTATGACAAAAAGCCTTCTGTTTCCACCGCCAAATCTTTCAGGGGAGAATTTGCAACAGTTTGGCACCATTTTTGAGAGAATTGGAGAATTTCGGATTTTTGCTGAAATTGTGACCCCGGGGCTTTGAATTTTTTTTCCCACAGGTTTTGTCTTCGAGGGCTGATTTCATTTCCTATGACAAAAAGCCTTCTGTTTCCACCGCCAAACCTTTCAGGGGAGAATTTGCAACAGTTTGGCAACATTTTTGAGTGAACTGGAGAATTTCAGATTTTTGCTGAAATTGTGACCCCGGGGCTTAGAATTTTTTTTTTACACATTTAAAGTTCTCAAGGGCTGATTTCATTTCCTATGACAAAAAGCCTTCTTTTTCCACCGCCAAACCTTTCAGGGGAGAATTTGCAACAGTTTGGCACCATTTTTGAGAGAATTGGAGGATTTCAGATTTTTGCTGAAATTGTGACCCCGGGGCTTAGAAATTTTTTTTTCACAGGTAATGTTCTCAAGGGCTGATTTCATTTCCTATGACAAAAAGCCTTCTGTTTCCACCACCAAACCTTTCAGGGGATAATTTGCAAGAGTTTGGCACCATTTTTGAGTGAACTGGAGAATTTCAGATTTTTGCTGAAATTGTGACCCCGGGGCTTAGAATTTTTTTCCCCACAGGTTATGTTGTTGAGGGCTGATTTCATTTCCTATGATAAAAATCCTTCTGTTTCCACCGCCAAACCTTTCAGGGGAGAATTTGCAACAGTTTGGCAACATTTTTGAGAGAATTGGAGAATTTCAGATTTTTGCTGAAATTGTGACCCCGGGGCTTAGAAAATTTTTTTCCCACAGGTTTTGTCTTCGAGGGCTGATTTCATTTCCTATGACAAAAATGCTTTTGTTTCCACCGCCAAATCTTTCAGGGGAGAATTTGCAACAGTTTGGCACCATTTTTGAGAAAATTGGAGAATTTCAGATTTTTGCTGAAATTGTGACCCCGGGGCTTAGAAAATTTTTTTTTCACAGGTAAAGTTCTCGAGGGCTGATTTCATTTCCTATGACAAAAAGCCTTCTGTTTCCACCGCCAAACCTTTCAGGGGATAATTTGCAAGAGTTTGGCACCATTTTTGAGTGAACGGGACAATTTCAGATTTTTGCTGAAATTGTGACCCCGGGGCTTAGAAATTTTTTTTTCACAGGTTATGTTGTTGAGGGCTGATTTCATTTCCTATGATAAAAAGCCTTCTGTTTCCACCGCCAAACCTTTCAGGGGAGAATTTGCAACAGTTTGGCACCATTTTAGAGAGAATTGGAGAATTTCGGATTTTTGCTGAAATTGTGACCCCGGGGCTTAGAAATTTTTTTTTTTCACAGGTAAAGTTCTCGAGGGCTGATTTCATTTCCTATGACAAAAAGCCTTCTGTTTCCACCGCCAAATCTTTCAGGGGAGAATTTGCAACAGTTTGGCACCATTTTTGAGAGAATTGGAGAATTTCGGATTTTTGCTGAAATTGTGACCCCGGGGCTTTGAATTTTTTTTCCCACAGGTTTTGTCTTCGAGGGCTGATTTCATTTCCTATGACAAAAAAGCCTTCTGTTTCCACCGCCAAACCTTTCAGGGGAGAATTTGCAACAGTTTGGCAACATTTTTGAGTGAACTGGAGAATTTCAGTTTTTTGCTGAAATTGTGACCCCGGGGCTTAGAATTTTTTTTTTACACATTTAAAGTTCTCAAGGGCTGATTTCATTTCCTATGACAAAAAGCCTTCTTTTTCCACCACCAAACCTTTCAGGGGAGAATTTGCAACAGTTTGGCACCATTTTTGAGAGAATTGGAGAATTTTGGATTTTTGCTGAAATTGTGACCCCGGGGCTTAGAAATTTTTTTTTTCCACAGGTAAAGTTCTCGAGGACTGATTTCATTTCCTATGACAAAAAGCCTTCTTTTTCCACCGACAAACCTTTCAGGGGATAATTTGCAAGAGTTTGGCACCATTTTTGAGAGAATTGGAGAATTTCGGATTTTTGCTGAAATTGTGACCCCGGGGCTTAGAAAAAATTTTTTACACAGGTTTTGTCTTTGAGGGCTGATTACAATTCCCATGATAAAAAGCCTTCTGTTTCCACCGCCAAACCTTTCAGGGGATAATTTGCAAGAGTTTGGCACCATTTTTGAGAGAATTGGAGAATTTCGGATTTTTGCTGAAATTGTGACCCAGGGGCTTAGAAATTTTTTTTTACACAGGTAAAGTTCTCGAGGGCTGATTTCATTTCCTATGACAAAAAGCCTTCTGTTTCCACCGCCAAACTTTTCAGGGGATAATTTGCAAGAGTTTGGCACCATTTTTGAGAGAATTGGAGAATTTTGGATTTTTGCTGAAATTGTGACCCCGGGGCTTAGAATTTTTTTTTCCACAGGTTTTGTCTTCGAGGGCTGATTTCATTTCCTATGACAAAAAGCCTTCTGTTTCCACCGCCAAACCTTTCAGGGGAGAATTTGCAACAGTTTGGCACCATTTTTGAGTGAACTGGAGAATTTCAGATTTTTGCTGAAATTGTGAACCCGGGGCTTAGAAATTATTTTTTTCACAGGTAAAGTTCTCGAGGGCTGATTTCATTTCCTATGACAAAAAGCCTTCTGTTTCCACCGCCAAACCTTTCAGGGGATAATTTGCAAGAGTTTGGCACCATTTTTGAGAGAATTGGAGAATTTCGGATTTTTGCTGAAATTGTGACCCCGGGGTTTAGAATTTTTTTTTTCACAGGTAAAGTTTTCGAGGGCTGATTTCATTTCCTATGACAAAAAGCCTTCTGTTTCTACCGCCAAACCTTTCAGGGGATAATTTGCAAGAGTTTGGCACCATTTTTGAGAGAATTGGAGAATTTCGGATTTTTGCTGAAATTGTGACCCCGGGGCTTAGAAATTTTTTTTTACACAGGTAAAGTTCTCGAGGGCTGATTTCATTTCCTATGACAAAAATGATTTTGTTTCCACCGCCAAACCTTTCAGGGGATAATTTGCAAGAGTTTGGCACCATTTTTGAGTGAACGGGACAATTTCAGATTTTTGCTGAAATTGTGACCCCGGGGCTTAGAAATTTTTTTTTCACAGGTTATGTTGTTGAGGGCTGATTTCATTTCCTATGATAAAAAGCCTTCTTTTTCCACCGCCAAACCTTTCAGGGGAGAATTTGCAACAGTTTGGCAACATTTTTGAGAGAATTGGAGAATTTCGGATTTTTGCTGAAATTGTGACCCCGGGGCTTAGAAATTTTTTTTTACACAGCTTTTGTCTTCGAGGGCTGATTTCAATTCCCATGATAAAAAGCCTTCTGTTTCCACCGCCAAACCTTTCAGGGGAGAATTTGCAACAGTTTGGCACCATTTTTGAGTTAACTGGAGAATTTCATATTTTTGCTGAAATTGTGACCCCGGGGCTTAGAAATTTTTTTTTACACTGGTTTTGTCTTCGAGGGCTGATTTCAATTCCCATGATAAAAAGCCTTCTGTTTCCACCCCCAAACCTTTCAGGGGAGAATTTGCAAGAGTTTGGCACCATTTTTGAGTGAACTGGAGAATTTCGGATTTTTGCTGAAATTGTGACCCCGGGGCTTAGAAATTTTTTTTTACACAGGTTTTGTCTTCGAGGGCTGATTTCATTTCCTATGACAAAAAGCCTTCTGTTTCCACCGCCAAACCTTTCAGGGGATAATTTGCAAGAGTTTTGGCACCATTTTTGAGAGAATTGGAGAATTTCGGATTTTTGCTGAAATTGTGACCCCGGGGCTTAGAATTTTTTTTTTACACAGGTAAAGTTCTCGAGGGCTGATTTCATTTCCTATGACAAAAAGCCTTCTGTTTCCATCGCCAAACCTTTCAGGGGATAATTTGCAAGAGTTTGGCACCATTTTTGAGTGAACGGGACAATTTCAGATTTTTGCTGAAATTGTGACCCCGGGGCTTAGAAATTTTTTTTTTCACAGGTAAAGTTCTCGAGGGCTGATTTCATTTCCTATGACAAAAAGCCTTCTGTTTCCACCGCCAAACCTTTCAGGGGATAATTTGCAACAGTTTGGCACCATTTTTGAGTGAACTGGAGAATTTCAGATTTTTGCTGAAATTGTGACCCCGGGGCTTAGAAAAATTTTTTTACACAGGTAAAGTTCTCGAGGGCTGATTTCATTTCCTATGACAAAAAGCCTTCTTTTTCCACCGCCAAACCTTTCAGGGGAGAATTTGCAACAGTTTGGCACCATTTTTGAGAGAATTGGAGAATTTTGGATTTTTGCTGAAATTGTGACCCCGGGGCTTAGAAATTTTTTTTTTCCACAGGTAAAGTTCTCGAGGACTGATTTCATTTCCTATGACAAAAAGCCTTCTTTTTCCACCGCCAAACCTTTCAGGGGATAATTTGCAAGAGTTTGGCACCATTTTTGAGAGAATTGGAGAATTTCGGATTTTTGCTGAAATTGTGACCCCGGGGCTTAGAAAAATTTTTTTACACAGGTTTTGTCTTTGAGGGCTGATTACAATTCCCATGATAAAAAGCCTTCTGTTTCCACCGCCAAACCTTTCAGGGGATAATTTGCAAGAGTTTGGCACCATTTTTGAGTGAACTGGAGAATTTCGGATTTTTGCTGAAATTGTGACCCCGGGGCTTAGAACAATTTTTTTCCACAGGTTTTGTCTTCTAGGGCTTATTTCATTTCCTATGACAAAAATGCTTTTGTTTCCACCGCCAAATCTTTCAGGGGAGAATTTGCAACAGTTTGGCACCATTTTTGAGAAAATTGGAGAATTTCAGATTTTTGCTGAAATTGTGACCCCGGGGCTTAGAAATTTTTTTTTTCACAGGTAAAGTTCTCGAGGGCTTATTTCATTTCCTATGACAAAAAGCCTTCTGTTCCCACCACAAAACCTTTCATGGGATAATTTGCAACAGTTTGGCACCATTTTTGAGTGAACTGGAAAATTTCAGATTTTTGCTGAAATTGTGACCCCGGGGCTTAGAATTTTTTTTTTCACAGGTTATGTTGTTGAGGGCTGATTTCATTTCCTCTGACAAAAAACCTTCTGTTTCCACCGCCAAACCTTTCATGGGAGAATTTGCAACAGTTTGGCACCATTTTTGAGAGAATTGGAGGATTTCAGATTTTTGCTGAAATTGTGACCCCGGGGCTTAGAATTTTTTTTCTCACAGGTTTTGTCTTCGAGGGCTGATTTCATTTCCTATGACAAAAAGGCTTCTGTTTCCACCGCCAAACCTTTCATGGGAGAATTTGCAACAGTTTGGCACCATTTTTGAGAGAATTGGAGGATTTCAGATTTTTGCTGAAATTGTGACCCCGGGGCTTAGAAATTTTTTTTTCACAGGTAAAGTTCTCGAGGGCTGATTTCATTTCCTATGACAAAAAGCCTTCTGTTTCCACCACCAAACCTTTCAGGGGATAATTTGCAAGAGTTTGGCACCATTTTTGAGTGAACTGGAGAATTTCAGATTTTTGCTGAAATTGTGACCCCGGGGCTTAGAATTTTTTTCCCCACAGGTTATGTTGTTGAGGGCTGATTTCATTTCCTATGATAAAAATCCTTCTGTTTCCACCGCCAAACCTTTCAGGGGAGAATTTGCAACAGTTTGGCACCATTTTTGAGAGAATTGGAGAATTTCAGATTTTTGATGAAATTGTGACCCCGGGGCTTAGAAAATTTTTTTCCCACAGGTTTTGTCTTCGAGGGCTGATTTCATTTCCTATGACAAAAATGCTTTTGTTTCCACCGCCAAATCTTTCAGGGGAGAATTTGCAACAGTTTGGCACCATTTTTGAGAAAATTGGAGAATTTCAGATTTTTGCTGAAATTGTGACCCCGGGGCTTAGAAAATTTTTTTTTCACAGGTAAAGTTCTCGAGGGCTGATTTCATTTCCTATGACAAAAAGCCTTCTGTTTCCACCGCCAAACCTTTCAGGGGATAATTTGCAAGAGTTTGGCACCATTTTTGAGTGAACGGGACAATTTCAGATTTTTGCTGAAATTGTGACCCCGGGGCTTAGAAATTTTTTTTTCACAGGTTATGTTGTTGAGGGCTGATTTCATTTCCTATGATAAAAAGCCTTCTGTTTCCACCGCCAAACCTTCAGGGGAGAATTTGCAACAGTTTGGCACCATTTTTGAGAGAATTGGAGAATTTCGGATTTTTGCTGAAATTGTGACCCCGGGGCTTAGAAAATTTTTTTTTTCACAGGTAAAGTTCTCGAGGGCTGATTTCATTTCCTATGACAAAAAGCCTTCTGTTTCCACCGCCAAATCTTTCAGGGGAGAATTTGCAACAGTTTGGCACCATTTTTGAGAGAATTGGAGAATTTCGGATTTTTGCTGAAATTGTGACCCCGGGGCTTTGAATTTTTTTTCCCACAGGTTTTGTCTTCGAGGGCTGATTTCATTTCCTATGAGAAAAAGCCTTCTGTTTCCACCGCCAAACCTTTCAGGGGAGAATTTGCAACAGTTTGGCAACATTTTTGAGTGAACTGGAGAATTTCAGATTTTTGCTGAAATTGTGACCCCGGGGCTTAGAATTTTTTTTTTACACATTTAAAGTTCTCAAGGGCTGATTTCATTTCCTATGACAAAAAGCCTTCTTTTTCCACCGCCAAACCTTTCAGGGGAGAATTTGCAACAGTTTGGCACCATTTTTGAGAGAATTGGAGAATTTTGGATTTTTGCTGAAATTGTGACCCCGGGGCTTAGAAATTTTTTTTTTCCACAGGTAAAGTTCTCGAGGACTGATTTCATTTCTGTCAGGGGATGATTAGCTGCTTGTGCTTAAAATAGTGCCCCTTCAGAGTTTGTGCGACCCCACAAACCTCTGTGTGTGGCAGAGCTCCTCAGACATGTCTGCTCTAGTCACTAGTAGAGTCTGACAGTGGCTGCCTGCGGAAGCGCTTCCAGCAAAGAAGTTCCTTAACGGAAACGCGTCTCCTGGACTCACGACGTGGCAGCTTCCGGCGAAGCATGGGTCTCCCTGCAGTTGCTTCTGACACCTCCCCGCTATTTTCGCTGGAAGTGTCTCTCACCCCTTTCTCTCCCCTGCTGTTTCCTGCCTGGGCTGCTGCGTCTCTCTCAGCATTACTGAGATCCTCCTCCAGAGACCCCTCGCTCCCCCTCCTTGTCCCTGCTTTAGCTGCTGACTCTCTCCCAGTCTTTGGGAGCCCTACCACCTCCCTTTCCTCTGATGTCAGTTCCCTGACATCCACCTCCCCTCCAGGGCCCCCTTCTCCCCCGCCCCTACTCTCTCCTCTGGGCGGTGAGGAGCTGAAACCCCGAAAAGAATCCTCTTCATCTTCAGACGTCTCGAACATTTCCCTCCATCGGTCTTCGTTCCGACTCGCTGAATCCTCCTCCACCTCGGAATCAGAGAACCCCTCCAACTCTTCTTCTTCGTCGGTGGTGGCGAAGTATTCCCTCCGGAACCTCGCCACTGGCTGGGGTTTACGAGGGAATCTCTGATGAAAAGTTTCAATCAAAACCTCGTCATCTACATCCTCTGCCCTGACCCAGGTGTTTTCCGACTCCGGCTCCCCTTCCCACATTACCAAATACTCTACTTGCTCTCCCTTCCACCTGGAATCGAGAATCTCCGCTACATGGTAGCTGTGTTCTTTTTCCTCCATAGCTGGTCCCCTATTGACCCTCCCCTCTCTGTCCCCTATATACGGTGACAGCAACGACCTGTGGAACACTGGGTGCAACTTCATGTGGTTCGGTAACCGGAGTCTGAAAGCCACTGGGTTGACCTGTTGCGTGACTTCAAATGGGCCCAGTCTTTTGGGTCTTAACTTCTTACAACCTCCTTTAAATGGTAACCCTTGGGTGGACAGCCACACCTGGTCCCCCACCCTAATGCTTTCCCCTTCCCTTCTGGTTTTGTCTGCCTGCCTTTTATATTCCTCCTTCGCCCTGTTTAAATTAAGTTGGAGCTGGCGATGGATCGCTTCCATTTCTTCAACGAACTGTTCTGCGGCTGGAACGCTCCAGTTCTCCCCTTCCCCCCCTGGGAAGGCTCGGGGATGACACCCGTGATTAGCCAAAAAAGGGCTCATCCCCGTGGACACGTTCTCTGCATTGTTGTAGGCAAATTCTGCCAACGCCAGCTTCTCCACCCAATCATTCTCTCTGTCATTCACATAACACCTCAAATATTGCTGGAGGACACCATTAGCTCTTTCCGCCTGCCCGTTGGTTTCTGGATGACGGGCAGTAGAGAAATTCACCTCTACATGCAATAAGCTCATGAGCTTCCTCCAGAACCTGGAAGTAAATTGTTTCCCTCGGTCAGAAACCACCCTCAAGGGGGCGCCATGCAGCCTAAACACATTTTCCACAAACAATTTAGCGGTTTCTTCCGCTGTGACCGCATGTGAGCAGGCTATAAAGTGGGCCATCTTGGTTAACAGGTCTACCACAACCATGATGGCTGTTTTCCCTTTGGACCTGGGCAGATCAGTCATGAAATCTATTGCCACTGCCTCCCATGGCCTTTCCGGCGTGGGTAGTGGTTCTAATAAACCTGCCGGTGCCCGCCTCTCCCCCTTGGCTCGTTGGCATCGGTCACACCCTCTCACATATTCCCGCACATCTTCCCTGACCTTGGGCCACCAGAATTCCCTGGTGACCAGCCACATGGTTTTGTGTTGCCCAAAATGCCCTGCTGTGGGGCTATCGTGCAGTTGCTTGAGTACCTTTTCCCTCAATTCCCCTTCAGGTATGTATAACGCTCCCTTGTAGTACAACGCCCCATCTCTCTCCTCAAAACCCCCGGGTTTGTCTCCCTCCCTCCTGAGACCCCTGAGTTTGTCCTGGGCGTATTCATCCTGCACCGTTCCCTCTACCAGTTCCCTTTGCCCCACCAATGCCGCCCCACACACCCAGCGGTCCTCGGGAATGACATGGGTCTCTTCGGGTGCACCCTCTCCCTCCAAATATTCAGGTTTGCATGAGAGAGCGTCCGCCCTAACGTTCTCCGGGCCTGGTACGTAACAAATCTCAAAGTTAAATTTGGAGAACTCCTGGGCCCATCTCAACTGCCGTTGGTTGAGCACTCGCGCAGTTCTCCAATACTCTAGATTCTTATGGTCCGTGCACACTTGCACCTTCTGTTGTGCACCAATTAGCAGGTGCCTCCATCTCCGGAAGGCCTCATGAATCGCAAGAAGTTCCCGGTCGTACACCGTGTAGTTCCTCTCAGATTTGTTCAGCTTTCGCGAAAAGAAGGCACACGGTCGCCACTCTGACCCCTCCTTCCCTGGCTGCAGAAGAAGCACCGCCCCTATGGCTCTGTCAGAAGCGTCTGTTTCGACCCTCAGCTTTTTTTGTAAATCCACATGTAGAAGTTGTTCATCCGAGGCGAAGGCCCTTTTCAGTTCCTCAAACGCTCGCTCCGCCTCCCCCGTCCAAACAAACTTCTTTTTACTGCTGAGACAGTCCGTGATGGGCGCCGTCAGGTGGGCGAAGTTTCGGATGAACTTACGGTAAAAGTTTCCAAACCCTAGGAACCTCTGCACATCCTTCTTGGTCTTGGGTGTTTTCCATTCCAGCACCGCTTGAACCTTGCCGGGGTCCATGGCCAACCCCTTGTCTGACAAGCGGTACCCCAGGAATTCCACCTCCTTGGTATGAAACTGACACTTCTCCAGTTTCACCCACAGTCTGTTGGCTTGCAGCCTGCTCAACACTTCTCTGACGTCTCTCACATGTTGCTCCTCATTCTCCGAATACACCAACACGTCATCTAAGAAGGCCACGCAATTCTTGTAGAGCAAAGGCCCCAGTACGTGGTTCATGAAGGCTTGAAAACACGCGGAGCCTGTTTGTAATCCAAAAGGCATAACGAGGTATTCAAATGCCCCCAAAGGGGTGAACATGGTGGTCTTCCATTCATCCCCTTTCCTTATACGTATCAGGTTGTACGCCCCCCTTAGGTCCAGCTTTGTAAAAATCTTTCCTTTTCGCACCCTGGTCAAAATATCATCAATCCTGGGCATAGGAAAAGCCGCCGGCTCTGTCACTGCATTTAGGCGCCGAAAGTCACATACCAGCCTCGGCTTGTCCGTGTTTTTTTTATCCACAAAAAACACTGGGCTACCCCCCGCTGCCTTGGACTCTCTGATGAAGCCTCTCTTCAGGTTCTTGTCAATGAACGCTCGCAACTCCTGCATTTCCCTGTCTGACATGGCATACAACTTGCCTACAGGAAGCTGTGCTCCAGGGAGTAAATTGATCTGGCAATCAAAGGGCCTATGCGGGGGTAGTTGGTCAGCTTCCTTCTCGCTGAACACGTCGCTGAGATCAGCATACTGTGGTGGCACCTTCCCCTTCTCCATTACTTCAGTCCCTGCTAGGGTGGCTTGGGCCCCTGCTGACCCCTTTTCCCCCCTGCAGTGTTCTAAGCAATGTGCTGAACCGAAGGAAACCACTCTTTGATGCCAGCCCACCAGCGGATCATGTAAGGCTAGCCAGCTCATTCCCAAAATAATGGGAGCGCCTCCCAAGGTGGCCACATTAAACGCTATCAGTTCTGTGTGCCTTGCCACCCTCATTATCATTGGGACGGTCTGCAAGCTGACTCCTCCTCCCAACAGTTCCCTGCCATCGATCGTGGTCACCTGCAGGGGGTTGCTTAAAGGGATAGTCTGTATCTGATGTTCAGCAGCAAACTCCTTGCTCATAAAATTATAGGAGCTGCCTGAGTCCAACAGCGCCTTTATTTTTAGGGGGTGTCCATTTTGCAGCTCTAGCGACACTTCAATCACTAGAGCAGGTCGAGGAGCTTCTGGCACGGGCACTTTCACTGCTCTTTGGCCTGGCTGCAGTGCCCTGACTCTGGCAACCAGGCGTTGGCTTTTACCTGCTCCGTTTCTCCCTGCTCTTCCCCCTCAACTGCTCCCACCATCCCTTGCCATTCCTTCCTCTGGGGGCAGACTCTGGCAAAGTGGCCTGGCTGTTGGCAGAGATAGCATTTCCGGGCTCCCTTTCCCTCCTTCTTCGCCCCCTCACTGGGCTTTGAAACTGCGCGCGCGCGGGCTGTTCCGATTTCCATCGGCTCTGCCGGCGGGAAAGCTGGCTCAGGAATGTCTGGAATGCGTAACTCCTTCCAACATTCCCCTCTCCCTTCCCGCCTCTCCAAGGCTCTTGCCTCCTGGCGCGCTCCAATGGTCAGCGCAGATTTGGTCAGCTGATCCATAGACACCGCCCTGTGGCTCCTGGCCAGCTCGTCCTTCACAGCTGAAGAAAGACCTTCTTCAAATAGCATCTGAATTGGTGCTGCCGATAAATCCCACCCCAATCTGTGAATCAGCATGGTAAATTCAGTCCAGTACTCACGGACAGATCTGCTTCCCTGCTTGCAAGCCATTAGCTGTCTGCGCACCACCCCTTCCTCAATATCGCTGGAAAACATGATATCCATTGCACGAAAGAATTTCATAGTGTCCTTTAGGATATCGTTGTGCGTTGCCATCAGGGGTCGAACCCAGTCCCGCGCCCCCTTCTCAAGATGCCCAATTACGAAAGCAACTCGCGATTCCTCATCAGGGAACTCATCAAACTGCACATTCAGGGCATATTGCATCTCAGTCCTAAAGGCATGGTAATCCTTGGGGTCCCCCCCAAACTTCTGCACCAATCCTGGTACCTTTCTGGGGAACTGAGTGGTTCTCCCCTTTTTGTCAGCATCCTGAGCCCTTCTCTCCTCGAGCCTCGCCGTCTGCAGCGCAAGTTGGACCTCCAACGCTCGGTATCTTTCTTCCAAGCTTGGACCAGCTCCACCCCCTGCTCCTCCGGCTCCGTCTCCGGCTGGGTCGCTCATGATGCTTTCTCCTGCACAGGCAGCGTACAGAGACTGTCAGACTGCTGTCAGAGGATGATTAGCTGCTTGTGCTTAAAATAGTGCCCCTTCAGAGTTTGTGCGGCCCCACAAACCTCTGTGTGTGGCAGAGCTCCTCAGACATGTCTGCTCTAGTCACTAGTAGAGTCTGACAGTGGCTGCCTGCGGAAGCGCTTCCAGCAAAGAAGTTCCTTAACGGAAACGCGTCTCCTGGACTCACGACGTGGCAGCTTCCGGCGAAGCATGGGTCTCCCTGCAGTTGCTTCTGACACCTCCCCGCTATTTTCGCTGGAAGTGTCTCTCACCCCTTTCTCTCCCCTGCTGTTTCCTGCCTGGGCTGCTGCGTCTCTCTCAGCATTACTGAGATCCTCCTCCAGAGACCCCTCGCTCCCCCTCCTTGTCCCTGCTTTAGCTGCTGACTCTCTCCCAGTCTTTGGGAGCCCTACCACCTCCCTTTCCTCTGATGTCAGTTCCCTGACAATTTCCTATGACAAAAAGCCTTCTTTTTCCACCGCCAAACCTTTCAGGGGAGAATTTGCAACAGTTTGGCACCATTTTTGAGAGAATTGGAGAATTTCGGATTTTTGCTGAAATTGTGACCCCGGGGCTTAGAAAAAATTTTTTACACAGGTTTTGTCTTTGAGGGCTGATTACAATTCCCATGATAAAAAGCCTTCTGTTTCCACCGCCAAACCTTTCAGGGGATAATTTGCAAGAGTTTGGCACCATTTTTGAGAGAATTGGAGAATTTCGGATTTTTGCTGAAATTGTGACCCAGGGGCTTAGAAATTTTTTTTTACACAGGTAAAGTTCTCGAGGGCTGATTTCATTTCCTATGACAAAAAGCCTTCTGTTTCCACCGCCAAACTTTTCAGGGGATAATTTGCAAGAGTTTGGCACCATTTTTGAGAGAATTGGAGAATTTTGGATTTTTGCTGAAATTGTGACCCCGGGGCTTAGAATTTTTTTTTCCACAGGTTTTGTCTTCGAGGGCTGATTTCATTTCCTATGACAAAAAGCCTTCTGTTTCCACCGCCAAACCTTTCAGGGGAGAATTTGCAACAGTTTGGCAACATTTTTGAGTGAACTGGAGAATTTCAGATTTTTGCTGAAATTGTGAACCCGGGGCTTAGAAATTATTTTTTTCACAAGTGAAGTTCTCGAGGGCTGATTTCATTTCCTATGACAAAAAGCCTTCTGTTTCCACCGCCAAACCTTTCAGGGGATAATTTGCAAGAGTTTGGCACCATTTTTGAGAGAATTGGAGAATTTCGGATTTTTGCTGAAATTGTGACCCCGGGGTTTAGAATTTTTTTTTTCACAGGTAAAGTTTTCGAGGGCTGATTTCATTTCCTATGACAAAAAGCCTTCTGTTTCTACCGCCAAACCTTTCAGGGGATAATTTGCAAGAGTTTGGCACCATTTTTGAGAGAATTGGAGAATTTCGGATTTTTGCTGAAATTGTGACCCCGGGGCTTAGAAATTTTTTTTTACACAGGTAAAGTTCTCGAGGGCTGATTTCATTTCCTATGACAAAAATGATTTTGTTTCCACCGCCAAACCTTTCAGGGGATAATTTGCAAGAGTTTGGCACCATTTTTGAGTGAACGGGACAATTTCAGATTTTTGCTGAAATTGTGACCCCGGGGCTTAGAATTTTTTTTTTCACAGGTTATGTTGTTGAGGGCTGATTTCATTTCCTATGATAAAAAGCCTTCTTTTTCCACCGCCAAACCTTTCAGGGGAGAATTTGCAACAGTTTGGCAACATTTTTGAGAGAATTGGAGAATTTCGGATTTTTGCTGAAATTGTGACCCCGGGGCTTAGAAATTTTTTTTTACACAGCTTTTGTCTTCGAGGGCTGATTTCAATTCCCATGATAAAAAGCCTTCTGTTTCCACCGCCAAACCTTTCAGGGGAGAATTTGCAAGAGTTTGGCACCATTTTTGAGTTAACTGGAGAATTTCATATTTTTGCTGAAATTGTGACCCCGGGGCTTAGAAATTTTTTTTTACACAGGTTTTGTCTTCGAGGGCTGATTTCAATTCCCATGATAAAAAGCCTTCTGTTTCCACCCCCAAACCTTTCAGGGGAGAATTTGCAAGAGTTTGGCACCATTTTTGAGTGAACTGGAGAATTTCGGATTTTTGCTGAAATTGTGACCCCGGGGCTTAGAAATTTTTTTTTACACAGGTTTTGTCTTCGAGGGCTGATTTCATTTCCTATGACAAAAAGCCTTCTGTTTCCACCGCCAAACCTTTCAGGGGATAATTTGCAAGAGTTTTGGCACCATTTTTGAGAGAATTGGAGAATTTCGGATTTTTGCTGAAATTGTGACCCCGGGGCTTAGAAATTTTTTTTTACACAGGTAAAGTTCTCGAGGGATGATTTCATTTCCTATTACAAAAAGCCTTCTTTTTCCACCGCCAAACCTTTCAGGGGAGAATTTGCAACAGTTTGGCACCATTTTTGAGAGAATTGGAGAATTTTGGATTTTTGCTGAAATTGTGACCCCGGGGCTTAGAAATTTTTTTTTACACAGGTTTTGTCTTCGAGGGCTGATTTCAATTCCCATGATAAAAAGCCTTCTGTTTCCACCCCCAAACCTTTCAGGGGATAATTTGCAAGAGTTTGGAACCATTTTTGAGAGAATTGGAGAATTTCGGATTTTTGCTGAAATTGTGACCCCAGGGCTTAGGATTTTTTTTCCCCACAGGTTATGTTGTTGAGGGCTGATTTCATTTCCTATGACAAAAAGCCTTCTTTTTCCACCGCCAAACCTTTCAGGGGATAATTTGCAAGAGTTTGGCACAATTTTTGAGAGAATTGGAGAATTTTTGATTTTTGCTGAAATTGTGACCCCGGGGCTTAGAAATTTTTTTTTTCACAGGTAAAGTTCTCGAGGGCTGATTTCAATTCCCATGATAAAAAGCCTTCTGTTTCCACCGCCAAACCTTTCAGGGGAGAATCTGCAACAGTTTGGCACCATTTTTGAGACAATTGGAGAATTTTGGATTTTTGCTGAAATTGTGACCCCGGGGCTTAGAATTTTTTTTTTTCACAGGTAAAGTTCTCAAGGGCTGATTTCATTTCCTATGATAAAAAGCCTTCTGTTTCCACCGCCAAACCTTTCAGGGGATAATTTGCAAGAGTTTGGAACCATTTTTGAGAGAATTGGAGAATTTCGGATTATTGCTGAAATTGTGACCCCGGGGCTTAGGATTTTTTTTCCCCACAGGTTATGTTGTTGAGGGCTGATTTCATTTCCTATGACAAAAAGCCTTCTTTTTCCACCGCCAAACCTTTCAGGGGATAATTTGCAAGAGTTTGGCACCATTTTTGAGAGAATTGGAGAATTTTGGATTTTTGCTGAAATTGTGACCCCGGGGCTTAGAATTTTTTTTTTTTCACAGGTAAAGTTCTCGAGGGCTGATTTCATTTCCTATGGCAAAAAGCCTTCTGTTTCCACTGCCAAACCTTTCAGGGGATAATTTGCAACAGTTTGGCACCATTTTTGAGTGAACTGTAGATTTTCAGATTTTTGCTGAAATTGTTACCCCGGGGCTTAGAAAATTTTTTTTTCACAGGTTTTGTCTTCGAGGGCTGATTTCATTTCCTATGACAAAAATGCTTTTGTTTCCACCGCCAAATCTTTCAGGGGAGAATTTGCAACAGTTTGGCACCATTTTTGAGAGAATTGGAGAATTTCGGATTTTTGCTGAAATTGTGTCCCCGGGGCTTAGAAATTTTTTTTTACACAGCTTTTGTCTTCGAGGGCTGATTACAATTCCCATGATAAAAAGCCTTCTGTTTCCACCGCCAAACCTTTCAGGGGAGAATTTGCAACAGTTTGGCACCATTTTTGAGTGAACTGGAGAATTTCATATTTTTGCTGAAATTGTGACCCCGGGGCTTAGAAATTTTTTTTTACACAGGTTTTGTCTTCGAGGGCTGATTTCAATTCCCATGACAAAAAGCCTTCTGTTTGCACCGCCAAACCTTTCAGGGGATAATTTGCAAGAGTTTGGCACCATTTTTGAGTGAACTGGAGAATTTCAGATTTTTGCTGAAATTGTGACCCCGGGGCTTAGAAAATTTTTTTTTCACAGGTTTTGTCTTCGAGGGCTGATTTCAATTCCCATGATAAAAAGCCTTCTGTTTCCACCCCCAAACCTTTCAGGGGAGAATTTGCAACAGTTTGGCACCATTTTTGAGTGAACTGGAGAATTTCAGATTTTTGCTGAAATTGTGACCCCGGGGCTTAGAAAAAAATTTTTTCACAGGTTTTGTCTTCGAGGGCTGATTTCATTTCCTATGACAAAAAACCTTCTGTTTCCACCGCCAAACCTTTCAGGGGATAATTTGCAAGAGTTTTGGCACCATTTTTGAGAGAATTGGAGAATTTCGGATTTTTGCTGAAATTGTGACCCCGGGGCTTAGAATTTTTTTTTTACACAGGTAAAGTTCTCGAGGGCTGATTTCATTTCCTATGACAAAAATGCTTTTGTTTCCACCGCCAAATCTTTCAGGGGAGAATTTGCAACAGTTTGGCACCATTTTTGAGAGAATTGGAGAATTTTGGATTTTTGCTGAAATTGTGACCCCGGGGCTTAGAAATTTTTTTTTTCACAGGTAAAGTTCTCAAGGGCTGATTTCATTTCCTATGACAAAAAGCCATCTGTTTCCACCGCCAAACCTTTCAGGGGATAATTTGCAATAGTTTGGAACCATTTTTGAGAGAATTGGAGAATTTCGGATTTTTGCTGAAATTGTGACCCCTTAGAAATTTTTTTTTTCACAGGTAAATTTCTCGAGGGCTGATTTCATTTCCTATGACAAAAAGCCTTCTGTTTCCACCGCCAAACCTTTCAGGGGATAATTTGCAACAGTTTGGCACCATTTTTGAGTGAACTGGAGAATTTCAGATTTTTGCTGAAATTGTGACCCCGGGGCTTAGAAAAAATTTTTTTCACAGGTTTTGTCTTCGAGGGCTGATTTCATTTCCTATGACAAAAATGCTTTTGTTTCCACCGCCAAATCTTTCAGGGGAGAATTTGCAACAGTTTGGCACCATTTTTGAGAGAATTGGAGAATTTCAGATTTTTGCTGAAATTGTGACCCCGGGGCTTAGAAATTTTTTTTTACACAGCTTTTGTCTTCGAGGGCTGATTACAATTCCCATGATAAAAAGCCTTCTGTTTCCACCCCCAAACCTTTCAGGGAGAATTTGCAAGAGTTTGGCACCATTTTTGAGTGAACTGGAGAATTTCATATTTTTGCTGAAATTGTGACCCCGGGGCTTAGAAATTTTTTTTTACACAGGTTTTGTCTTCGAGGGCTGATTTCAATTCCCATGATAAAAAGCCTTCTGTTTCCACCCCCAAACCTTTCAGGGGAGAATTTGCAAGAGTTTGGCACCATTTTTGAGTGAACTGGAGAATTTCGGATTTTTGCTGAAATTGTGACCCCGGGGCTTAGAAATTTTTTTTTACACAGGTTTTGTCTTCGAGGGCTGATTTCATTTCCTATGACAAAAAGCCTTCTGTTTCCACCGCCAAACCTTTCAGGGGATAATTTGCAAGAGTTTTGGCACCATTTTTGAGAGAATTGGAGAATTTCGGATTTTTGCTGAAATTGTGACCCCGGGGCTTAGAAATTTTTTTTTACACAGGTAAAGTTCTCGAGGGCTGATTTCATTTCCTATGACAAAAAGCCTTCTTTTTCCACCGCCAAACCTTTCAGGGGAGAATTTGCAACAGTTTGGCACCATTTTTGAGAGAATTGGAGAATTTTGGATTTTTGCTGAAATTGTGACCCCGGGGCTGAGAAATTTTTTTTTTCACAGGTAAAGTTCTCAAGGGCTGATTTCATTTCCTATGACAAAAAGCCTTCTTTTTCCACCGCCAAACCTTTCAGGGGAGAATTTGCAAGAGTTTGGCACCATTTTTGAGAGAATTGGAGAATTTTGGATTTTTGCTGAAATTGTGACCCCGGGGCTTAGAATTTTTTTTTTCACAGGTAAAGTTCTCGAGGGCTGATTTCATTTCCTATGACAAAAAGCCTTCTGTTTCCACCGCCAAACCTTTCAGGGGATAATTTGCAACAGTTTGGCACCATTTTTGAGTGAACTGGAGAATTTCAGATTTTTGCTGAAATTGTGACCCCGGGGCTTAGAAAAATTTTTTTTCACAGGTTTTGTCTTCGAGGGCTGATTTCATTTCCTATGACAAAAATGCTTTTGTTTCCACCGCCAAATCTTTCAGGGGAGAATTTGCAACAGTTTGGCACCATTTTGAGAGAATTGGAGAATTTTGGATTTTTGCTGAAATTGTGACCCCGGGGCTTAGAAATTTTTTTTTTCACAGGTAAAGTTCTCAAGGGCTGATTTCATTTCCTATGACAAAAAGCCATCTGTTTCCACCGCCAAACCTTTCAGGGGATAATTTGCAAGAGTTTGGAACCATTTTGAGAGAATTGGAGAATTTCGGATTTTTGCTGAAATTGTGACCCCGGGGCTTAGGATTTTTTTTCCCAACAGGTTATGTTGTTGAGGGCTGATTTCATTTCCTATGACAAAAAGCCTTCTTTTTCCACCGCCAAACCTTTCAGGGGATAATTTGCAAGAGTTTGGCACCATTTTTGAGAGAATTGGAGAATTTCGGATTTTTGCTGAAATTGTGACCCCGGGGCTTAGAAATTTTTTTTTTCACAGGTAAAGTTCTCGAGGGCTGATTTCATTTCCTATGACAAAAATGCTTTTGTTTCCACCGCCAAATCTTTCAGGGGAGAATTTGCAACAGTTTGGCACCATTTTTGAGAGAATTGGAGAATTTCAGATTTTTGCTGAAATTGTGACCCCGGGCTTAGAAATTTTTTTTTACACAGCTTTTGTCTTCGAGGGCTGATTACAATTCCCATGATAAAAAGCCTTCTGTTTCCACCGCCAAACCTTTCAGGGGAGAATTTGCAACAGTTTGGCACCATTTTTGAGTGAACTGGAGAATTTCATATTTTTGCTGAAATTGTGACCCCGGGGCTTAGAAATTTTTTTTTACACAGGTTTTGTCTTCGAGGGCTGATTTCAATTCCCATGATAAAAAGCCTTCTGTTTCCACCCCCAAACCTTTCAGGGGAGAATTTGCAAGAGTTTGGCACCATTTTTGAGTGAACTGGAGAATTTCGGATTTTTGCTGAAATTGTGACCCCGGGGCTTAGAAATTTTTTTTTACACAGGTTTTGTCTTCGAGGGCTGATTTCATTTCCTATGACAAAAAGCCTTCTGTTTCCACCGCCAAACCTTTCAGGGGATAATTTGCAAGAGTTTTGGCACCATTTTTGAGAGAATTGGAGAATTTCGGATTTTTGCTGAAATTGTGACCCCGGGGCTTAGAATTTTTTTTTTTACACAGGTAAAGTTCTCGAGGGCTGATTTCATTTCCTATGACAAAAAGCCTTCTTTTTCCACCGCCAAACCTTTCAGGGGAGAATTTGCAACAGTTTGGCACCATTTTTGAGAGAATTGGAGAATTTTGGATTTTTGCTGAAATTGTGACCCCGGGGCTGAGAAATTTTTTTTTTTCACAGGTAAAGTTCTCAAGGGCTGATTTCATTTCCTATGACAAAAAGCCTTCTTTTTCCACCGCCAAACCTTTCAGGGAGAATTTGCAAGAGTTTGGCACCATTTTTGAGAGAATTGGAGAATTTTGGATTTTTGCTGAAATTGTGACCCCGGGGCTTAGAATTTTTTTTTTTTCACAGGTAAAGTTCTCGAGGGCTGATTTCATTTCCTATGACAAAAAGCCTTCTGTTTCCACCGCCAAACCTTTCAGGGGATAATTTGCAACAGTTTGGCACCATTTTTGAGTGAACTGGAGAATTTCAGATTTTTGCTGAAATTGTGACCCCGGGGCTTAGAAAAAATTTTTTTCACAGGTTTTGTCTTCGAGGGCTGATTTCATTTCCTATGACAAAAAGCCTTCTTTTTCCACCGCCAAACCTTTCAGGGGAGAATTTGCAACAGTTTGGCACCATTTTTGAGAGAATTGGAGAATTTTGGATTTTTGCTGAAATTGTGACCCCGGGGCTGAGAAATTTTTTTTTTCACAGGTAAAGTTCTCAAGGGCTGATTTCATTTCCTATGACAAAAAGCCTTCTTTTTCCACCGCCAAACCTTTCAGGGGAGAATTTGCAAGAGTTTGGCACCATTTTTGAGAGAATTGGAGAATTTTGGATTTTTGCTGAAATTGTGACCCCGGGGCTTAGAATTTTTTTTTTCACAGGTAAAGTTCTCGAGGGCTGATTTCATTTCCTATGACAAAAAGCCTTCTGTTTCCACCGCCAAACCTTTCAGGGGATAATTTGCAACAGTTTGGCACCATTTTTGAGTGAACTGGAGAATTTCAGATTTTTGCTGAAATTGTGACCCCGGGGCTTAGAAAAATTTTTTTTCACAGGTTTTGTCTTCGAGGGCTGATTTCATTTCCTATGACAAAAATGCTTTTTTTCCACCGCCAAATCTTTCAGGGGAGAATTTGCAACAGTTTGGCACCATTTTTGAGAGAATTGGAGAATTTTGGATTTTTGCTGAAATTGTGACCCCGGGGCTTAGAAATTTTTTTTTTCACAGGTAAAGTTCTCAAGGGCTGATTTCATTTCCTATGACAAAAAGCCATCTGTTTCCACCGCCAAACCTTTCAGGGGATAATTTGCAAGAGTTTGGAACCATTTTTGAGAGAATTGGAGAATTTCGGATTTTTGCTGAAATTGTGACCCCGGGGCTTAGGATTTTTTTTCCCAACAGGTTATGTTGTTGAGGGCTGATTTCATTTCCTATGACAAAAAGCCTTCTTTTTCCACCGCCAAACCTTTCAGGGGATAATTTGCAAGAGTTTGGCACCATTTTTGAGAGAATTGGAGAATTTCGGATTTTTGCTGAAATTGTGACCCCGGGGCTTAGAAATTTTTTTTTTCACAGGTAAAGTTCTCGAGGGCTGATTTCATTTCCTATGACAAAAATGCTTTTGTTTCCACCGCCAAATCTTTCAGGGGAGAATTTGCAACAGTTTGGCACCATTTTTGAGAGAATTGGAGAATTTCAGATTTTTGCTGAAATTGTGACCCCGGGGCTTAGAAATTTTTTTTTACACAGCTTTTGTCTTCGAGGGCTGATTACAATTCCCATGATAAAAAGCCTTCTGTTTCCACCGCCAAACCTTTCAGGGGAGAATTTGCAACAGTTTGGCACCATTTTTGAGTGAACTGGAGAATTTCATATTTTTGCTGAAATTGTGACCCCGGGGCTTAGAAATTTTTTTTTACACAGGTTTTGTCTTCGAGGGCTGATTTCAATTCCCATGATAAAAAGCCTTCTGTTTCCACCACCAAACCTTTCAGGGGAGAATTTGCAAGAGTTTGGCACCATTTTTGAGTGAACTGGAGAATTTCATATTTTTGCTGAAATTGTGACCCCGGGGCTTAGAAATTTTTTTTTACACAGGTTTTGTCTTCGAGGGCTGATTTCAATTCCCATGATAAAAAGCCTTCTGTTTCCACCCCCAAACCTTTCAGGGGAGAATTTGCAAGAGTTTGGCACCATTTTTGAGTGAACTGGAGAATTTCGGATTTTTGCTGAAATTGTGACCCCGGGGCTTAGAAATTTTTTTTTACACAGGTTTTGTCTTCGAGGGCTGATTTCATTTCCTATGACAAAAAGCCTTCTGTTTCCACCGCGAAACCTTTCAGGGGATAATTTGCAAGAGTTTTGGCACCATTTTTGAGAGAATTGGAGAATTTCGGATTTTTGCTGAAATTGTGACCCCGGGGCTTAGAATTTTTTTTTTACACAGGTAAAGTTCTCGAGGGCTGATTTCATTTCCTATGACAAAAAGCCTTCTTTTTCCACCGCCAAACCTTTCAGGGGAGAATTTGCAACAGTTTGGCACCATTTTTGAGAGAATTGGAGAATTTTGGATTTTTGCTGAAATTGTGACCCCGGGGCTGAGAAATTTTTTTTTTCACAGGTAAAGTTCTCAAGGGCTGATTTCATTTCCTATGACAAAAAGCCTTCTTTTTCCACCGCCAAACCTTTCAGGGGAGAATTTGCAAGAGTTTGGCACCATTTTTGAGAGAATTGGAGAATTTTGGATTTTTGCTGAAATTGTGACCCCGGGGCTTAGAATTTTTTTTTTCACAGGTAAAGTTCTCGAGGGCTGATTTCATTTCCTATGACAAAAAGCCTTCTGTTTCCACCGCCAAACCTTTCAGGGGATAATTTGCAACAGTTTGGCACCATTTTTGAGTGAACTGGAGAATTTCAGATTTTTGCTGAAATTGTGACCCCGGGGCTTAGAAAAAATTTTTTTCACAGGTTTTGTCTTCGAGGGCTGATTTCATTTCCTATGACAAAAATGCTTTTTTTCCACCGCCAAATCTTTCAGGGGAGAATTTGCAACAGTTTAGCACCATTTCTGAGAGAATTGGAGAATTTTGGATTTTTGCTGAAATTGTGACCCCGGGGCTTAGAAATTTTTTTTTTCACAGGTAAAGTTCTCAAGGGCTGATTTCATTTCCTATGACAAAAAGCCATCTGTTTCCACCGCCAAACCTTTCAGGGGATAATTTGCAAGAGTTTGGAACCATTTTTGAGAGAATTGGAGAATTTCGGATTTTTGCTGAAATTGTGACCCCGGGGCTTAGGATTTTTTTTCCCAACAAGTTATGTTGTTGAGGGCTGATTTCATTTCCTATGACAAAAAGCCTTCTTTTTCCACCGCCAAACCTTTCAGGGGATAATTTGCAAGAGT